>NW_006408620.1:1343674-1347973 GCF_000296735.1 Chrysochloris asiatica
ACACACACACACACACACACACACACATGCATACATATATTATAATTATCAAGGATAGAAATGATGAAATGTTAAAAAAGAAGTTCTGTCATAGCACGCCCATACATACACTGCACCGAAGACAATTTCAACCCTATTCACTCTCATCCAATAGTCCAAAAATGTTACTTCTGGTCATACTTGTACAAAAAATGTAGAAACCATGCTTAAGAAGTTATGGATCAAGGTAGAATTTAGTTTAATAGTGTGGGAGAAGAAAAAGTCCCCACTGAATAGTTTTCATCTTGTCTAGATGGGTCTGGTTAAAAGAGATGGGCATAAGATTTTTATGATTCAATAGTGAGTAATTGTTATCATGACTAATTGTGACAGTCACAATTGTAAAGGTAGAAGTTTTGTAACAAAAATGGAGGAGTAGTTAATCTTACAGTGCAGAAACAAAGAACCCTAAGACCATAAAGGGAGAAGAGCACAAGTGGAATGTGAGACCTTAGCCAGAGAAGCAGTGATACCAGAGATGGAGGCAGAGATGGGGACATGGAGAGAGGGAGCAGCTGAGGACTCTAGATTCATGGGAAGAGAAGGACTAAGAGATGGGGGCCAGGAGGCCGACTTGCAGAATGTACCCTTTAGTGGTGTAAATTATTATATATGCCTGACTGTTTAAAAAAAAAAACAAAAAAACTAATGTGAATAGAGAGAACTATTGGTAACTGATGGTACATGGAGGGGATTATAATCATTGTAAAGACACAAAGTATATGATTTGTTGAATGTAAAACTGATGATCTGCCCTGTAAACTTTCACTCACTCTGCAATATAAAAACCTTAAAAAGAAGTCATGGATCATGTTTGGTAGTATCTGAAATAAACAACTGAAACAGCGTGTTGGATCTAAGTATGAGAATGGTGGAAATTTTGTAGCTGATCTCTGTCCCGGTACATCACATTGGAGAGGGTCAGCTGGAGATTGTCACTGCCCAAGTAGAGCTTGTCCTGTGGCAGACAGTGACCCCACATGAAATCAGATGGCAAGCCAGTGTAAGTGGTGGGTGAACGCTGCCCAGCCCCCTGGGGCTCTTGGGCAGCCAGTCAGACCTGTCTTATCCAGGGAAGGGATACATGACCAGCAAAGACACTGGCTGGCCAGCAGGATGGCAGGGCACATTGTGTGCATTGCTGTAATGTGCCAACCTTGCCCACCTGAAGGATCTCTCCATCACAGGATGCCCAAGTCCAAGCAATTCTAGGGATGAGGCTGGTTATCCTGGTGAGGGCATTTCCAGGGCAAACAAATGATTTCTTCCAGCCTTGGAGAGGGGAACTTGCAGAGCAGGGAAGAACCCCACCAGGAAAGCATCTGCATTAGAAATCTGCAGGTAGGCAGAGGAGGTCTGCTGCTGGAAACCAAGGTCTTTTCTTATTACTCTTTTATTGTCTAGGAGAGTCATAAGCACCATGATGAAGACTGACTATTAAATCCTTTGGACAGAAGAAACAATGAAACTAAAATTACTAACATGTAAAAAATCCTGGTATACCGTACTTTTGAAAGTAATTTGCCGGGATTAGGCAATATACAAAAATACAAATTATAAAAAAAAACAAAAACAAAAAAAACTTATCATCACCATTTTGTATATTACTGCGTTTGACTGACTAATATTTTGCTGAGGATTTTTTTTTTTTTTTTTTTTAACTTTTGCTCAACAGGAATGTTTGTCTGTTTGTGATATGGTAAAACTAAACTCATAAATTATGTCAGAAAGTGGACCCTTCCCTTCTTTTTCTAGAGGAATTGGTGTTATTTTTTCTTTAACTGTTGGGTGATGGTGGTGGTGGTGGTGGTGGTGTGCCATGGAGTCAGTTCTGACTCATAGTGACCCTGCATAGGGTTTCTGAGGCTGAAAATCTTTACAGGAGTAGAAAACCTCATCTTTCTCCCTAGGAACAGCTGGTAGTTTCAAACCACTAACCTCGAGGTTAGCAGCCCAACTCGTAACCACTACGCTACCAGAGTTCCTTTAACTATTGGGTAGAACTTGCCAATGAAACAATTTGATTCTGGATTGCTATTTTAGAATATTTTTAAGCCTAAATTAAATGTCTCTAATAAGTATAACACAACCCAGGTTATTTATTTGATCTTGGGTATGTTTTGGTTGCTACAGGTTTTCAAGGTCTTGATTCATTTAATCTAAGTTAATTAATTCATGTGCTAGTATTGTGTTCACCATATTTATTCATAACTTCTTTAATGTCTACGAGGAATGATGTCTGACATTTTCATTGCTGATGTAAGTCATTTAGATTGTTGCCATTCCAGCTAGAATAATATCAATTGTATTTTTTCCAAGTGTTTTCCAAGAATGAGCTTTTGAAGAGGATAGAGAGAAACACTGTTAACCAATGGTATGTGGACGGGATTATAATCAATGTAATGAAACAAGGTATATGAATGTTTGAATGTGAAACTGATGATGTACCCTGTAAACTTTCACTCAATCCACAATAAAAACCTTAAAATAAAAAAAAAATAAAAAAAGAATGAGCTTTTGGTTTCATTGGTTTTCTGTTTTCAGTTTTATTGATTTCTGCTCTTATCTTAACTAGTTTCTTCCTTCTGCTTTCTTTGGGTTCATTTTGCTCTTGTTTTCCTACTTTCTTAAGATGGAAACTTAGATTATTAATTTAATCCCTTTCTTCTTTGCTAATATAAATACTTAATTGCACAAATTTTGCTTTAAACACCTTTATCTGCATCCAACAAATAGTAATGTGTTGCATTTTCATTTTTTTTTTTTCCAGTTCAAAATATTTTCTAATTTCCTTTGAGAACACCTCCTTGCCCCATTTTGCACCACAGATCACTTGGAAACATGTCTGTTCATTTCTAAGAGGTTAAGATACTGCTACTATTTTTTAGCTTAAAACCAACTTTGCATGATTCCTCTTATGGTAAACTTGTTAAGACTTGCTTTATAACCCATAGTATACCTTGGTGATAGCCATTTGTACAGTTGAGAAGAATGTATATTGTTTTTGTCCCATGGACTCTTCTATAAATATTAATTACATCCAGTTATTGGAAGGATTTGTTCTTTACAGACAGACCCCAGAGCATGAAGAAGAACCTTCCCGGTGTCTTTAAGAATTTGTAGGAAAGTCAGAACAGGTGCCCACAGTTCTGATTTAGCCTTACTTCCTCGTTGTTGTTCTTAAGTGACTCACAGTAACCCTGTATATAGTTTTCCAGGAACTGCTGGTAGGTTTGACCCACTGACTTTGTGGTTAGCAGTCCTGAGCTTATTCTACTGTGCCACACCAGGACTTGAGTGCAAGAAAAAGGAACCCTGGTGACACCATGGTTAAAGTATTTTGCTGCTGTAATAGGGCTCTGGGTCAACTTGACTAGGGCAGGATGTCCAGTGTTTAGCAGTTGTTGTTGGTGGTTTTAAGTGCCGTCAAATCGATTCTGATCCATAATGACCCTGTATAGGGTTTCCAAGGAGCAGTTTGGCAGTTAAGATGCACTTATTCCCATGGTGATGAAACCTAATATAGGTGCATTTAATTGTATGATGGTTGGCTATGAGCAGCCAATCAATTAAAGGGATGTGTCCTTGGGGGGGTGGCCTGCTCTCAAACATGGGAAAGGCTCTCTCTTTCTTCTGCTGAGGACCTGGGACTCTAAAATTGTAAGCCATTTCCTTGATAATAAACTTCTCTCTGTGTGTGTGTGTGTGTTTCACTGGTTTTGCTTCTCTAAAAAACCCAGCCTAAGATATGTGGTACCAAAAGAGTGGGGTTCTAGAGAAACAAAATCACAAGGATGAGTGTTCTAAATTGGTTGGCTCAGGATTAGGTAGTGTTTCATTCTGTTGTGCATAGGGTCACTATGAGTCGGTACCTAACAACAACAACAATTAATATTATTATCCACAACAAAATGAGGTCAAAAGACCAGAGTCTCAGGGGACACCATGGTCAATTGGAATAACAGAGTCTACAAAGAGAATATTCTACATCCTGCTTCGGTCAATAGCAACTGGGATCTTAAAAGCTCATGAGCAGTCATGCACAAAAGAAAGCAGTGAAGAAAACTTGATAATACTTGGAATCGACTATTCCAGTGGACCAATGGGGCATGTGAGCCTCTGAGACTCAGTCTCAGACCAGGACTCTGAGACTCGAAGAACTAGATGGTGCTGCTCAGAAACCAGTATCAACTGCTCTGAAAAGCGTCACATTAGAAGGTCCTGGAGAGAGTGGGAGAAAATGTAGAACAAAAATGAAAA
>NW_006408620.1:1348105-1441030 GCF_000296735.1 Chrysochloris asiatica
TGGAGGAACCCAAGAGTATGGCCTTCGGTCACCCTTCAGGTCTGGAATGGAATTCACCTTAGGGATCCAATGTCCAGCCAAGCACTAGATGGATATAGAGGGGGGACAAAAACACTTAGTAAGGAATGCTCACCACGGAATGGCCAATCATTCAAGATCAAAAGAGCGACAATTACCTAAGGAAGGCCAAAGTTCCGGAGAGTTGGGAAGGGAGTTGGAATGGAACTAAGAACCACAGGAAGAAAGCGGGCTAACCGTTGGTGCAGGGAGGGAACTGCAATCACTGAGATGAAACTAAGTGTGTGATTTGCTGAATGTAAAACAGATGATCTTGTCTGGTATAAATATGGGACAAAATCAGCAGTTACTGTCTGCTATTTTATAGAAATTCCCCAAACAGTCTGGAATATGATTGACAGCCTTTTTCTGGTGTGCAGCCCTGATAAATGTTTCCTGTTTTAAAATCTTAGTCATTTCAGTGGGAATTGGGGAGAAAGAGAAGTTAAATATATAGTCTTAATTGAGCATGAGTTGCTTTTTTAATTAGGGGGGTGGGAATGCTACTCCATAGCTAATAGAAGAAATCCATGCTTAATGGAAGGCCAGCCTGTACACATTATTCCTAACAAACAAGAAATGAATACAACTTGGATGCCCCAAGCCAACCATCATACAATTAAATGCACCTATATTAAGTTTCATCACCATGGGAATAAGCGTGTCTTAACTGCTGACTTCCCAGAGTTCTGGGTCAGTGCTTCACACTGCCAAAACCACACAATGCCAAAACCATGCAACTTCTGTGTACTGTACTGGGTTTTCCTTAGAACCAGAAACTTGGAAAGCTGGGTTAGTTCTATAGTCCACTAAACCAAAATTAGTGTCATGGTCACCTACTCATAAACCCTTCACCCCAGAAGTGGAGGACCTTGGTTTGTTTGCCCAGAAGGTCTTCCCGAGTCTGGTCTCTGAGCACCTGACACTCCCCATGGTGTGGGTAATGTCATAACATGTCCCTCTGGGGATGCAACACTGGCTACTTTATGAGGGGCATGCATGCACACAGCTGGATGGGGGTAAGAGAGACCATCTTCAGAACAGCTTGGAAAGCCAGGAGTAAGCCCTCCTCCCTGGTCAGCTGGTCTCTCTAGGCTGCCCTTAGAGGTTTCCCCTTCTGCCCAGGACAGATGGTTTGAGAGCAAGCATTCAATACATTAGCTTTATTTCTCGATTGTAGAGCATCATATGCCTAGAGGTGAGAGGTAACAAGGATCTCTGAGGCTGAGTGCTCCCCACTGTTGTCCTGGGGCAGGACTGTGATGGTGTGCCGTGGGGCCCCACCCTGGGGCTGACTGTTGAGATAAACGCAGCACAGAGCTGGAAGTGTGTGGCATTCTGGGTCTCTGCTTCAGCGGCTGCTGACATGGCTCCAGGCAATGCTTCACAATTTGATTATTTCTAAAGATGTGACATAAATACTAACATGGGGTCCCTTGAAGCTACCGTGTCGTTCTTTGGCAGCTTAATTTGGACATTCAATCAAACCCATCCATCGGCGGCTTTGCACAGCCCAAGCAACAAAAGGGCCAGAAGGCCCGCAGTCTGCTCACTGAGATCTCTTAAGTGATGGCTTTAATTCCAGAGGCTTGGGACAAACACCTCCCAGCTCCAAGCAAGACAGGCTGAACTTCCCCTTCTCCAGAGAAACAGTACTTATTTTCTCATTTCAATGAGTTTCCTGCTTGGATAAAACAGTCCTATCTACATTAACCACAGCACTAAATCCAAAGGATTTTTTTAAAACCTGACAGCCACATTCTCACACTACGTTTCCCAGAAAGTCAGGAGAAGGGGCTGTCATTTGAAGATAAGTTCTTTGTTTCATCTACTGTCATGCAGAGGTAATGGGGGAAGAAAACATCTGTGAGGAAAAGTCCCAACACAGGAATGTGTCCCAATATCTGTCAAACATTCTCAATGGCACAGAAACACTGAAAGGAAGAAACTTCCTGTTGAGCTCAGGGGTCTCACTTGGGTTGGTGCCAAACCCCCCATACCCCCAGCATGGACTGCCTCATACAGAATCCTTACTAACATCTATTATCAACTTTAATCACTGACTAATATATGATAGTTGCAAACTGTATAAATGTAATCATTCTTACAATTACATGAATAATAGACTAGGAATCCTGGTGTGGTGCGGCAGGATAAGGCGCTGGACCGCAAGGTCGATTTGAATGGAAACCCTATGCAGGGTCACTGAGAGTTGGAACCAACTCGATGGCAGTTAACAACAATGAATATCAACAAAATTGTTTGGCAAAATCCTTCTACATTGAATGATAACATTATTAGTTACAACATTATTAGTAACTGAGTGGAAATCTTTTTTTATTTTTCTTCTTTTCCTTTAATTATTACTTCAGTCTCAAAAAAAGCTATTGATAAAGGTTCACAAATACTAATTACCAGAAAACCTGACAAAATCAGCAGCTGAAAGATACTGGTATGATGTACCAAATTATTTAATATGTCTTTTCTAGCCTTAGTCTCTATAACTCCTGCCAAGCAACTCTTTTCCTAATGGGTCTGGGGAAGAGAAAGTGGGAGAAGATGCTGATTGGATGACATGTTTCCGCTGTGAATGATTGTTAACAGAGTTCGTTGTGATTGTAAAAACTTGGCACTCTAATAGGAGTACATAATGAGCCATCTCAGAAAGAAGAGAGGGCAATCTTACTGCCATTAAAGGAGAAGAGTTGGGAGGGGAGCGTGTCTTTTGAACCCTGAGATTCCTGTACATTGAACAACCTTGACCCAGGGACAGAAAGCTGTGATGCCGGAGGAGAGGCACAGGAGCAGCAGTAGAACGAAGAGACTGAGAGCATCAGCCGTAGCTTCCTAGTCCACAGAGCAATTAAAGCGGGGTGACTTTGCACAGGAAGCTGGCTTGCAGAGTGGAATACCTCCAGGCACTTAACTGGGGGAAGGTTAGCTGTGCTGACCCAGGGAGCTGAGTGTCTTCATGGTGAGGCCTACAATCCTAAAAGAGCTTTGTAACATCAGCTGGGCATTGAGAGGCCTGTCTTGTGGACATGGCTGAGGAGAGACGGTCTTGACTGGAACCACCGTGTCCAAAGTATTTCTGCCCCTGAACTGTCGCCTGTGAACTTCCCTAATAAACTCCGTAACTGTGAGTATGCCGCATGAGGTCTGTGTGGCCACTGCAAAGAATTACCGAACCTAGTTGAATAGAGTGTCGCGGTGAGGGACGGGATGGATGGTGCGACCTTTACTTGCAACAACAAAAATAGGGGCATGCTTATAGCCGGCAGCCAAAACCCCGAGATTTGAAGACTCATTGTCACTGGATAAAAACAAGGTATGACTAGAGAATGCACTCTTGTTTTTGTCCTTAGTGTCGTAAAGTTGGTTCCAAGTCACCGTGAGTTGGAAGGGTTTCCAGGGTAGGTCTGAACTGCTGACCTTGTGGTTCACACTGAAATTGCGGCCCAGTGCTTTATCCCCCAGCACCACACCAGGACTCCATAGAGCACATTGGTGGTGCTGATTATGTGCTGTGGAGTCAGTTCTGACTTATAGCAACCGAGGGTTTCTGAGGCTGTAAATCTTATGGGAGCAGAAAGCCTCATCTTTCTCCCTTGAAACTGCTGGTAGTTTGGAACTGCTTAACATGCGATTAGCAGCCCAACTTGTAACTACTATGCCACCAGAGCTCCTTGGAGCAAATTAGGTTAAAAAAGTTAATTTAGCATCAAGTTTTAGTCTTACAGGTATACTGATACATGGAAACTAGGCTTCAGGAGGAACCAGTCCCTAGAGAAGGACATCATCCTTGGTAAAGTGGAGGGTCCGAGAACAAGAGAAAGATCCCCAATGAGATGGACTGGCACAGTGGCAGCAGCAATGAACTTAAATGTAGCAATGAGTGTGAGGTTGGCCCAGGACCTGGCAGTGTTTCATTCTGTTGTGCACAGAGTCGCTCTGAACCGGTGCTGACTTGATGGCACCTAACAACAACAAACTGAGCTTTGTGAAAAACCTTTAGACGTTCTAACTAACTACAGAGATATTTTTGTTTAAAAAAAAAAAAAAAATCAATTTCTGCTGAAACAATCTCAGAAGTTCCGGTAGTTTAGTGGATTAAACATTGGGCTGCTAAGTACAAGGTCAGCAGTTCAAATTCACCAGCCTCTCCTTGGGATAATGACGAAGCTTTCTGCTCTCTGATGTGGTAGGATAAACCACTGGCCCACAAGGATGGTTTGAACCACAAGGTCGGCCGTTCAAACACAAGAGGCGCTCCTTGGAAACCCTATACAGGGTCACTAGGATCTCAATCTGAGGACTAAGGTGCACCTGACCCACGCCATGGTATGTTCAATAGCTTCATACGCGTGTGAAGTTGGACAGTGAATAAGAAAGACTGTATAAGAATTGATGTATTTCAGTTATGGTGCTGGAGAAGAATATTAAAATACTATAACTGTTAGATAAACAGATAAATCTGTGTTGGACGAAATACAGCCCGAATTCTCCTCAGATGTCAGGATGGCAAGACTTCATCCCTCATACTTCAGACATATTATCAGGAGGGTCCAGTCCCTGGTGAAGGACATCATGCTTGGTACAGTGGAGGGTCAGCAAAAAAGAGGAAGACCGCTCCCAGCAAGATGGACTGGCACGGTGGCAGCAGCAAAGGGCACAAGCTTTACAGTGATTGTGAGGATGGTGCAGAGCAGTGTTTTGTTCTGTTGTGTGTATGGCCGCTATGGGTTGGAGCCAACTCAACAGCATCTAATAACAACAGCGCCTTCAACACCGTAAATTTGTCTCACCTGCCTGCTTCTTCAAGGCACTCCGGTGGTATTGTGGTTACGCTGTTTGAATCCACCCACCACTCTGCCGGGGATGGCTTGGCAGTCTGATTCCATAAAGGTTACAGATGCCTTGAATTTATAGGACACTTGACCACAGTGAATGGACTGAACCAGGGATGGTCTCTTAATCTTCTCAATTTCTGCTGCTTACTTATAAGCTGTTAACCGGCACACAGACTCAAGCCAGTAACTAAAGAATGTTTGCCCTGTGTTAGTAAGACAGAAGGCACCACAAGGCTGTTGGCATTAGCATGTTCTACGAGTGTATTCTAGAGTCCTGGTGTGGCACTGTGGGTTAGTGTGCTGGAGTATAAGGTTGGTTTGAATCACAAGGTTGTCGGTTCAAGCTCACCAGATGCTCCTCATAAATCCTATACAGGGTTGCTATGAGTTGGAACTGGCTCGACGACACTTAGCAACAACAACAACCAGTACATTCTGATGCAGGTCTCTATCACTGCCCATTGTGTAAGAGGCTCTCAGGGACTATGTAAGAGCACTCCAAAATTCAGGCGTTTGATATAACTGAAATGACTTACACAAGGTCTCACTCAAATTCCGTTTTGTCTTAGGCTTTGCTTCCATTTCTGAGATGGTGACCCATGATGACTGGTGGGTACGCAAAGGAACAGTAAGTTGCCCACAGCAAGAATGTGGTTGAAAGTACATTAACTAGTATGCAGAAAGGTTGTGACAAAAACAATTGCCAGGGCATGTCCTTAGTGATTGCCCAAAGCTAGCCAATCCGAAGAAAGTACATTAGGTAGCCAATCAGAATATCACTTACTATATCACTCCTAAGTCCAATGCACATCTAGCCTCATGAAACAAACACTCGTTGAATTCATGGTCTCCACATACTGGAAGTCTATGATTCCTCACGCAAATGTTCCTGGGCTTTAACAGAGCCAGAGAAACGTCTTCTCTAAGACACAGCCTTGAAATCGACTCAGTGACAATGGGTTAGTTTGGTTTTTGGTTCCTCCTGTTTCATAATTCTGGGTGGTACAAACACTAAGCACTCTGCTGCTAACTGAGAAAGTGGAAGTCTCAGTCCCTCAGAGGCACCTGGAAAGGAACACCTGTCAAGCTACTGACAAGTCACAGTCACTGAAAACCTTACAAAGCACAATTCTACTCTGACACGTTGGTGTTGTTAAATGCCGTTGAGTCAGTTCCGACCCATAGTCATCCCGTGTAGGGTTTCCGAGGAGAGACTGGTGACTTTGAACCGCCAACTTCGCAGTTCTGACACACAGGGGCATACCATAAGTTGCAGTTGACTGGACAGCAGCTAGAAGAGGTTCCTTCTTATTTAGCTGCAAATCCCATGACTCCTATGCCTATCTGCTCAAGAAACAGACCCCAGGCATGTCTGCCACCTGCCAATCCAGCGGCATCCAAATCCCACGTGGACTTAGGTGGGACATATCATTAAGATCTGCACAATTTCCAGCATTCCCAAATCAACTCCCTTGCCCCTCATAACACGGAACTGAGAGATGTTGCTAAAGAGAGGTGGTTCTAAAAACCAGCAACATCAGCATTACAACCAGGGAACTTGTTAAGTACCATTGAGTTGCTTCCAACTCATAGCGGCCCTCTATAGAGTTTTCAAGGGCCTTGAACCACTGATCTTGTGGTTAGTAGTCAAGTGTTTATCCTACAGCGCCACACCAGGAACTGGTTAGTGTGAATCCTACAGTGCCACACCAGGAACTGGTTAGTGTGGCTCCTACAGTGCCACACCAGGAACTGGTTAGTGTGGATCCTACAGTGCCACACCAGGAACTGGTTAAAAATGCAAATTCTGCCCCAACCAACTGAATCAGAAACTCTTGGGTAGAACTCTGCTGTAGGATAAGCACTAGACTGCTCACCACAAGGTTGGTGGTTCAAACCCACCAGCCACTCCTCAGAAACCCTATACAGGTTGCTATGAGTTAGAACTGACTCGATGGCACTTAAAAACAAGTAGGAGAACCACTGTCCAATAGAACTTTCTGGCATAATACAAGATTTACTGTCCAGTAAAGAGCTCTGGTAGCATAGTGGTTACGAATCGGGCTGCTAATCTCATGATTAGCAGTTCAAAACTACCAGCTGTTTCGCAGGAGAAAGATGAAGCTTTCTGCTCCCATAAAGATTTACAGCCTTGGAAACCCTGTACAGGGTCGCTATGAGTCAGAACTGACTCCATGGCACATAACCACAACATAACTGTATGGCACATAACCACCACCACCATGGTAGCCATTTGCCACATTTGGCTATTGAGGATTTGAAATGTGGCCAGTAGGATTGAGTAACTGAGCTTCTCAATGTTATTTAGTTTTTGCTAATTTAATTTTAAATGGTCACATGCAGCTGGCAGTTGCTTTTATAGCATTGCATCAGCCCCTGACTGATCCCTCTCTCTTCAGCCCCGTTCCTTCCAGGTCAGCTGATGAGCTACAGACAAATTAATCTTTCTAAACAGCAGATCTGATCACATCATTTCTACTCTCAAAAGTCCTCAGTGACTCACCATTACCTATTGATTTAACTTCATGTTCTTTTTTGAAGTCGAAAGTGATTTATTCCAAAATAGGATACAAATAAGATTAAGCAGTAATAGCTAATGGGTCATCATCACCATTGGGTTGGTTCTGACTCATCGTGACAAGAAAAGACAGAGTAGAATTGCCCTATAGGGTTTCTATATGGAAATCTATATGGAAACATACTGTCTTTTCTTGCTCCCACTAGCGCAGCTGGTGACTTTGAATCGTCCACCTTTTGGTTAGCAAACAAGCACTTAACCACTGATCTACCAGAGCTCCTAGCTAATAGTGAATGAGCTCTTGCTATGAGCCAAACTCTGCTCCAAGTGCTGTAGATGGTATTGTCTCTGGTCTTCACACAAACTGTATGAGTATTGCTGTTTTGCAAATTCCACCAATAGAAAAACAGAATTGACTCCTCTGAGTGACTTGTTTAAGGTCACAGAGGTGGTAACAGCAGAGCAGGGACTTGAACCCAGATTGCCTGGATCCAAAGATTATACTTGACCATGATATTTAAAACCCATCTAGGTTAAAAAAATTTCCCCTCTCTGTACCCCTCTAGGGTATCTCATAATCAAGAATACAAGTTACACTATAGCAGACTCTTAAACACATCTCTTGTTCTCCAGGAATGAACAAGCAAAAGCCATCTGCATTGTCTTGAAGTCCTTCAGGCAGGGAAGGATCAACCTATTTCTCTCCCCCAAATTCTATCCTTCCAACTCAGATGGTTTATTTGACACCTAACCACAACAGCAATAATAAAGTATTCAAAAGCAAAGATGTCATGTTGAGGACTAAGGTGCACCTAATCCAAGCAAGCCAGGGTATTTTCAATCTCCTCATAGGCAATGTGAAAGCTGGATCATGAGTAAGGAAAACCAAAGAAGAATTGATACCTTTGATTTAGGTATTGGCAAAGAATAGTAAATATACCATGAATTTCCAGAAGAACAAACTAATGCATCTTGGAAGAAGTGCAGCCAGAATATTCCTTAGAAGCAAAGGTGGCAAGACTTCATCTCGTACTTTGGACATGTTGTTGTTAAGTACCGTGGAGTCGGTTCTGACTCACAGTGACCCTGCATAGGGTTTCCGAGGCTGTAAATCTCTCTCTTTTTTTTTTTAAATGAAATGCTACCTTTATTAATCACCAGAATAACAACTTAAAAGGAAATGTTTTACATAGTAATATATCAAAGCCTAAGGCAAAATAACAGAAAAAAAGTTATAGTAAAAAAGGCTGGTTAAGGCCACAGAGGAACTTAAGCATAATTGATGAAATTAAGATTTGTGCCAAACTGACATTCTCAAAGTAAATAAATGAAAATATTTTCAAAATAAATAGATATTTTGTAAAATCTGTGAAATATAAGCAAGACCAAATGTCAGTGGGTCAATTCTGGCTCATGGAAACCCATGTTTTCGAGTGTAGCTATGATCAAAAACTGTGATCTTTCAGAAGTAAGATCATCAGCTCTATCTTGCAAGACTCTTTATGAGTAAATTTAACCAGCAACCTTACAGTTAGTGGCTGACTACTTAGCCATTCATACTATCCAGGTGACTGAAATAGCAGCTACATACATACACACATATGTACATACATGCACACTCACTCACACACACACAATGGGCTTCAAAGTGTTCATGGAAAGTTTCCATCTTTAATTAATTTTTCACTTTACGAAGTATGATGGCCTTTCCCAGGGATTGGTCTCTCCTGATTAATGCCCAGAGTACCTGAGATGAAGTCTTCTCATACTCCCTTCTAAAGGGTACCCTGACTGTACCTCTTCCAAGATAGATTTATTTGTTTTTCTAGCAGTCCATGATACTCTCAATATTTTTGACAACACCAAAATTCAAATGCAACCATTTTTCTCTGCTTTTCCTAATTCATTGTCCGGTTTTCACATTCATATGTTGTTGTTAGGTGCCACTGAGTCGGTACCGACCCTCAGTGACCGAGGCTGTAAATCTTTACAGGAGCAGAATGCCTCATCTTTCTCCCGCAGAACAGCTGATAGTTTCAAACTGCTGACCTTGAGGTTGGCAGCCCAACTCGTAACCACTATGCCACCAGAGCTCGTTGGACATGTTGCTAGAAGGGACTAATTCCTGGAGAAGGACATCATGCTTGGTAAGTAGATAGAAAAGCTGAGAATTGACACTTCTGAGTGACAGCAAAGAGCAGAAGAAGCTCAGTGAGAAGGACTGACAAGTGGAGACAGCAGTAGTTTCAAACATCATAACAATTGTAAGGACGTCACGGGACAGGACAGCGGTTCATTCTGTCGTATATACATACAGCTGCTGTGTCGGAACTGACTTGACAGTACCCTAACAACAACAGAAACATTCTGACATTTGGACATCCAGTTCTGACCTAGAAAACTGAAAACACCCTAGATTATCATCTTCTTTTGTAAAGCTAAGTTCATAAAACCCTTTTGACCAACCTTAAATGATGGAATTAAACTCAGTTCTTACTGAACTAAACTGGTCTTGTTGTTGTTAAATGCCGTCGAGTTGATTCCGACACATAGCGACCCTATATAGGATTTCCAAGGAGAAGCTGGTGAGCTTGAACCACCAACCTTGCAGTTCAAACGACTTTGCAGTCTGATTTATTAGCCCACAGCGCCACACCAGGACATAAAAACTAAGAAGTAAATTCTTTCTATGGCCAAGCCAGGGCGTAAAAGAAACAAATTTTAAGGAAGGGAATCCAGACACAATTGTTTTCTTACATAAAATGGGCCTGGGAAGCATTTATTCATCACAAAAATAAATTGTTTTGAAAGGATCTTAGAACCTATTATATCCCTGACAACTTAGAGGGCTTTTATTTTACCAAGTTACCAAGCTTTGTCTGGGAAATCAGATCCTGGTACAAAAAGAAAACGCATTGTTTTGGAACCCCCAATGAGATGGATTGGCACAGAGGCAGCCACAATGGGTTCAAATGTAGCAACAGTTGAGAGGATGGTGCAGGACCAGTGTTTCACTCTGTTGTTCACAGGGTCGCTGTGAGTCGGTACTAACTCAATGGCATCTAACTACAACAACTGTTAAGTCAGTTCTAACTTAGAGGTACAAAATGGTTCTTGCAAATTCATGAAACATCTAATTTAAAAATTATCTAAACTTCAACCAGAGATATTTTATGATCTAGCCTGAAGGATAAAAGACTATGACAGAAAAACCTACGTAATTAGTTCATAAAATGAATTACTGTATGCCTCTGTACTCGATTACCCAATAGGAGACTTCGCCACTTCTTCAGCCTGCCGTTTTGTGACCTAATAAAAAAAAAAACTAACCAATCAATAACTTAATAGTAATCTTATTGATTGTTTGTTTGTTTGTTTAACTATATCTATTTCTGCTTGGGACCCTCTTGCCAAAACTGCCCTGTTGTAGCTTATGTGGACGGGCAGTTTCCCATTCTAGTAAGTTTTCTCTACAGTTGGCTCAATTCTCTGAATATTCATGGAAGGTCTGATTTGGTTTTTTCCTATGACACTTTACAGTAAAGGATACTAGAGCTAATAGTTTCATTAATAAAGTCCTAAAAAGAAAGACTAAAGGAAGTGAATCAATGGCTGCCAGCAGTTATGGGAGGGGCACGTAAAAGTGGTGTGGTTAATGGTTCCAGAATCAAATCTCCATCCACAGCAGCTCAAGGCTGAGCCCTGTGGGGTACAGGACATGCCTCCACCCACCAAATCTTTGACCAATTCTGACACCAGCTGTCCCTCTCACAGAACTGTCTACTTCTCTGCTGGGTTCAGCAGTGGTCACACAGAACTCACAGACCACACTCACAATTTGTGGCACTGTAGAATAAGCACTGGACCTTAAGGTTAGTTTGAACCTTGTCAGTTCAAACTCACCCATCATTCCTCGGAAGCCCTATTCAGGGCCACTATGAGTCGGAACTGACTTGAAGACACTTAATAACAACAACAACAGCTCAGAACTAGGAACAACTCAGAAGACAGTTCTTAGGTCAGGACGGCTTTTGTAGGATTGGACTCTCCGGTCCTCAGCCTGTTGACCTTCTCTGGCAGGTTCTACAACGCTCTTAGCTCCATTGACAAATGCCCAGAAACACCCCACTCTGCCAGCAAGCCTCCTGCCTGAAGGTGCTCAGCTTTCTCGTTCTGTGGTCCTGGAAACCCACTATGCAGTTTGCTGGTTCTGCTGTAGCCGTTTCTTACCATCCTGTCTGTCTCCTGGTTCTAGGAGACACTCAGTCCAAAAGAGACTCTCAGTCCAAAAGAGACACTCTGCTCCCATCTCTGCTTAGTGGTAGTGAGGTCCCCTGGCCATCTCTAGGATATCTACTGGGAAGGCAAAACCTACTAATCGCCTTGTTATCCCCACAAGGGTGCCATGTACCTTATTTTATCATTAGCAAGCTGTCAATCACCTGGAATGGGTGGGCCACAGGTACTTCATTTGCATAACACCACCCAATCTTTTGGTGAGAGTTACAAGACCTTGTCAATAAAGATCATAAAAAAATCAATTAAAATATCAATCCATTGCACTACAGGGTGGTGGCTGATTTAAGAAGAGCACGATGTTCTAAGCCACCCACTTCATTTGCTTCATGGGTATATGGTTTCACATTGAGGAGTTATGGGAATGGCTTGGAAGTGGACAGAGGTGATGGATGTCCCACATCGTGAATGCACTAAATGATAAGGAACTGTTGAGCCTATAATGGATAATTTTATGTTACATAAATTTAAAACTTTTTATTGTGAGTTGGATGAAAGTTTAGAGCAGGTCCTCAGTTCTACATTCAATAATTCATACACACTTTGTTTTATCTCATTGACTGCAATCCCACAATGCAACATCCCGCATCCCACTTCCTCCCTGGGTTTCCTGTGTCCGTTCCTCCTTCTTTCCTAAGTCTTTTATTATTTACATTTCATCTCACTTTTTTTGGTTTTCTAAATCAAGGGGGAATGGGCTAAGCCGAACCATAAAGATGCCAGCCTTGAAAACTCTACGAGGTAAGTCCTACTACATCTTATAAGGTCGCTAAGAGTCTGAATCAACTTGATAGCAACAGTTTCGGTTTTAGGGTTCAGTACCCATGTCCTTCACTGCCACACAGCAGGACTGCCCTCTGGGAGATGGCACTACAGCCCATTCACAAAAACAGTGTATTGACTGATTTAATAATATTCTCAGCCAGCCACTTCATTTGCCCCCGGAAATGGGGACGAGTCTGAACTGTCCTCAATCACAACAGCTCCTGCACTTTAAAGACATTTATCTAATTAAAAAAAAAACTGTTTTATTGTGAATTATGTGATAGTTTACATGGGAGAACATTAGCTTTACATTCATCCTATCGTATATCGTTACATTGCCATGGTTATAATCCCCTCCATGCATCACCAACCAACCAAAGGGTGTACCCTGCAAGCCTGTGCCTCAGTCGTCAGCACACAGTCCCTCTCCTGCTCTGGCTCTAGAGTTCCCAGCCGCTCCATCTCTCCATGTCATCGTCTCTGCCTCCATCTCTGGCGTCACTGTTTCTCTGGATAGGGTCCCACACTCCTATCTTCTCCCTTGATGGTCCCAGGGACCTCCATTCCTGGCCTGCAAAGTCAGCCACTTCCTTTCTTTTGCTACAAAATGTCTACCTTTACATTTCCAGCCCTCACAGTCACTCCTGATAGTAATTATTTACTATGGTACCACATAAGTGCTATTCCCATCTCCTTTCATCAGCCCCACCCAGACACATTGGATACTACTCAGTGGAGATTCTACCTTCCTCTGTACCCTCTGGATCTAGACTCCCTCTTGAAAGCTTATAAGCCAGTCACTTCTTGCCTTTGTAGCGCCCCCCCACCCCCCATTTTGGGTAGCCAATGTCCAAGTTGCCCATCCCTATCTACTCTGTGTATGGAGGGGGTGGGAATGATCCTCACTGTAAAGATTTGTTCCCTCTTTTGAGCTACGGCTTCCATAGTTGTAGGTCCATTTATCTGATTTTAAGTCACTTTCTTTATCAAATTAATAGAGAAGGATGGTAAGGAGCTCATCAGGCGTTGAAGACAGATATTCTGTATCTTACTGTAATGCTACCATTCAACAGCTGTGTACTCTACCAAACTGCCTAAGTTTTCAGTTACTCACTGCCTTGCCTAAGAAATGAAAGTAAAAATGAGGAGTTTATCTCATAAGGGTGTAATAACTAAATTAATGAATGGGATACTTGGCGACTAATAAAGTTCAAGATGTGCTAGATTGTTAAAATAGCTACTATTCTGTATCAATACCCCCAACGATGTACTGTAAACTATTTAGTGATATTGATGTCAGGGACTACAATACCCAGATTTCTCAGGGTCTCCTACCAGGACCACAAAGAAATGGGCAGTTCTCTTTTTTAAAAAATAGGATTTCCTTAATCGTTGTTGTTGTTGTTGTTGTTAAGTGCTACTGAGTCAGTTCTGACCCACAGTAACCAAGTATAGGGTTTCCCAGGAGCCGCTGATGAATTTGAACTACCAACTTTGTGGTTTAACCCACAGTGCCACACCAGGATTTCCTTAATTATTATACGATAAAGTTCAAAGCAAATACTGCCTTTGATGTTATCCAAAATGAAATAAATGCTTTATTTTCTATATTCACATTCTGCTCCCTATCTGTTATTGTGTTGCTGTTAGGTACCATCAGGTCAGTACCAACTATACAGCAACCTAACGTACAACAGAATGAAACACTGCTGGGTCCTGTGGCAACCTCACAATACTTGTCACATGTGAGCCAACTGCTGCTGTCACTATGCCAATCCACCTCACTGGGTCTCCCTCTTTTCCACTGAACATCCACTGTACCAAACATGATGATCTTGTCCAGGGACTGGTCCCTCCTAATAAATGTCCAAAGTATGAGAGATGAAGTCTTGCTATCTTGGCCTCTAAGAAGCATTCTGGTTGTACCTCCTCCAACATAGATTTGTTTGTTCTTCTGGCAGTCCATGAGACTTTTAATATTCTCCTCCAACATCATAACTCAAATACATCAACTCTTTTACTGTGTTCCTTATATACTGTCCAACTTTCATATGCATATGAGGTTCTTGAAAATACCATGGCTTGGGTCAGGCACACCTTTGTCCTCAAACTGAAATCTTTGCTCTTCAACACTTGAAAGAGGTCTTGGGCGGCAGATTTGCCTAATGCAATGGTGTCATTTGATTTTTTGACTGCTGCTTCCATGAGTGTTGATGGCTGATCCTAGCAATATGAAGCCTTTGACAACTTCCATCTTTTCTCCATTTACCTTGATATTATTTATTGGTCTAGTGGTGAGAGTTTTTATTTTGTTTACATTGAAATACAACCCATACTGAAGGCTGGAGTCTTTGGTCTTCATCAGTAAGTAAGTTAAGTCCGCTTCCCTTACAGCAAGCAAGGTTGTATCATCTGTATATCGCAGGTGGTTAATAAGTCTTCCTCCAATCCTGATGTCACATCCTTCTTCATATAATCCAGCTTTTTAAATAATTTGCTCAGCATACAGATTGAATAAGTATGGGAAAGAACACACCTTTCCAAATTTTAAAACCTTCTGTCTGAACAACTGCCTCTGTGATATTATCCCATCACAGAAAGCCTTATACTTCAAGACAGATCTTGAAATGTTCTGTTTGACAATGAATGTGACACCATTCCTCTTCAATTTGTCATTTCCAGCATAGTAAACCATAAGATTCTCAGATTCAAAATGGTCAATACCAGAGCATTACAGCTCACTAATGCACAGAATATCGATGTCCATGCATTCCATTTCATTTTTGACAACTTTCAACATTCCTGGATTCATACTTTGAACATTCCATGTTCTAATTATTAATCGATGTTTGCAGCTATTCCTCCTCACTTTTGATTTGTGCCCCATCATCAAATGAAAGTCTCCAAAGCTTTAATCCATTCACATCATCATGGTTAACTCTACTTTGGGAGGCAGCTCTTCCTCAGTTGTATTCTGAGTACCTTCCAGCCTGAGGGGCTCATCTTCTGGCACTACAGCTGACACTATTCTGGTGTTTTTTTAATCATGTTTCAATATTCAGTATTTTGGTACTATATGACAGTGTTCCACTGCTATTCATAAGGTTTTCAGTGGCTAAATATTCCTTCTAGTCTGTCTTAGTCTGGAAGCTCAGCTGACACTGGACTTCAAACTATTGGTGGCATAGCTCCCAGCATCACAGCAACATGCAAGTCACCTCAGTACGACAAGCCAACAGATGAGTGGTGGGGTCCCTATTTATACTTTAAACAATGGCAACAACCAGCCTTCCTCAGCACGCTCTGCTTAGCTGGGTACATTAATTCATTGCAATGGCCACATAGAATTTACATACCGTACTCACAGATATGGGGTTTATTAGGAAGTTACCAGTTACAATTTGGTATGAGAAATGTTCAGGGCACATTTCTTCAAGTCAGGAGAGTCTCTTCTCAGGTACACCTCCGGCAGGCCTTTCTCTCAGCTCACGCCTCTGCCCTGCTCAGACAGTGCTAGAAAGCGCAGTTAGCTCTGCCGATAAATGCCTAAAGGGCACTCCACTCTACTAAGAGCCTCACTCCTCAAGTACTCAGCTTTAGCTCCAGGGGAAGAACAAGTCTAGCATCCCAATTAAGTGTTAAGTGCCCAGAGGCAGCCCACTTCACAAGCAAGTCTCCTACCCCAAAAGCTCTTAGCTGTACTAGCTTCGTGGGCTGGGATGCCCACTGCCCTGTGTCATCCTCTGAGTCTTGGTTCTGTTGCTGCTGCTTCTCTACCACACTTCCGCTACTTCTCTGGAGTCACAGCTTTCTGTCCCTGGGTCGAGAAGGTTGAAGGCACAGGAACTTGGGGAACAAGTGACATGTTCCACCCCTGGCTCTTCTTCCATTGTGGTAGTGTGAACCCCATTCTGCTTATGAGATGGCTCATTTTATACCTAGCAATGATAACAAAACTGACCAATCACAATGAGCCCTGTTAGCAATTACTCACAACTGAGTCATATAATCCCTCAGGATTATCCTCCACCTTCTCTTCCCCAGACTCACCAGGAAAAATATTGTCTGGTGGGCGTTACAACGATTATGGTTACAAGAGGCATAGGAAGTAATTCACTGCACTGCATACACTAACATTCCATTTTTATGTTAAGCATAAAAATTATCAATATATTTTCTATTTTACATTCTCACTTGGGAATATGACAAAGTAGTTCACAGCAGATCTAGACTCCCACTGAGAACAACTTAAAAAGCCAGATAAACAAATAAAAAATATGTATTTCAAGGAACTGAAATTTTGAAAGGGTTGAAATTGAGATGGGGCCACATTCTGTGTGCCACTTTTTCCTTTGGGGCATCAGTCAATGCTTGGAACAAGACAAGAGTTTATGAAGCCAAGTAGAGGGCAGCTGTGAAGATAAAGAAATGCCAATAGAACTTGGTCATTGTCCTGGGGTTAAGAAAATAGGGCTGCCAGGGCAGGCAGGACTAGAGGGGGCAAGGTCCTAGAAACAAGAGAAGAGCAAAGAAGAAAACCTGACCTGAGTATTTCCCTGAGACATTTGCCAACGAAATGGCACAAACCCAGAGGCTGAGACACAAAACAAGAATTAGCTAACTACGCTCTTCTCCAAATGGTGGTGGCAGAACTTGAAATCCATTTGAACAAAGATGCAACAAAACCTATACCTCACACTATTACAAAAACAAACTCAGTGTGGATAAAAGACCGTAATGTAAAACCTAGAACTATAAATATCACCAATGAAAAAATAAAACACACGAAAGTCTGTTTATGCCATGTGTCAGAGCACCATCACACATAACTGAAAACACACAAACAGCAGAAGACAAAATAGATGATTGGGACCTCCAAAAAACTAAGACACTTCCGTGCATCAAAAGATTTCACAGAGAGTAAAAAGAGAACCCACAGACTGTGAAAACAAAATGGTAGCCGTGACAAATCAGACAAGGAACCACTCACAAAAAAGTATAAAAAATGTCAGCACCTCAACAAGAAAAAGACAAATTATCCAATTTACACATGGGCAGAGGACACGAACAGACACTTCATCAAAGAAGACATGCAGGCAGCCAACAAGCATCTGAAGAAACGTCTGTGATCATTAGCCATTGGTGGTGATGGTGGCTGTGTGCTATCAAGTCAATTCCAACTCGTAACAACCCTGTATTGGGTTTCTGAGGCTATAAATCTTTACTGCAGCAGAAAGCCTCATCTTTCTTCCACAGAGCAGCCAGTAGATTTGAACTATCAGCCTTGCGGTTAGCAGTCCAACTAGTAACCCACTACAATACAAAGGATCCTTAATCACTGGCCATTGTTGTTGTTAAGTGACATAGAGTTAGTTCCAACCCATAGCAACCCTGTATAGGGTTTCCAAGGAGCAGCTGGTGAACTTGAACCACCGACCTTGTGGTTCAAACAACTTTGCAGTCCAGTGCATTAACCCACAGAGATGCAAATCAAAACAACAATAAGGCAGTATCTCACACCAGTTCAAAAAATGGCAAAACAACAAATGCTGGTAAGCGTGTGGAGAGACAGGGATCCAATGGTCTAAGTACTCAAATTAAGGAACAAAATATTACCAGACTGGATTTAAAAATTCTATGATGCTTATCTAATAGCTAAGGTGAATGAAAGAAATGATCAAGGAATATAGCTAAACAGAAGATTTCAAAGGCAACTCACGGACACAAAATAAAATATTATAATGTGCAAAGTCTGGAGTTAGAAAACCAAAGGAAAGAATATACTTGGTTTTTTCTTAAGGTGAAAGAACTGAAGAAAAAAATTCAAGCCTTGAGTGCAACGTTCAAGGAATCTGCAGCAAAATATTGACCAGCATCAAAAGACGATGAAAGGAATACACAGTCATTGTAGTAAAAAAGAAGTGGTTGACATTCAGTCATTTCAAGAGGTAGTACACAAAGGGGGCTTCAAAAAGTTCATGGCAAAATGAAATGAAAATTTTCCATCAACTTTGGCCCCTCGCTCAGCTCTGGAAGGACTCTCTTCTCTTCTAAGAGCAGAGAATCCTTGTATGATCAAGAATCAGTGGTACTTAAGGAAGAAACCCAAATTACACTGACAGCGTTGGACAAAAACAAGGCCCTGTGAACCAATGGAGTGTCAAATGAGACGATTCAACAAACAGCTGCAACCCTGGAGGTGCTCACTCCTCTTTGCCAAGAAATCTGCAAGATGACTGGCTATCTGACCAACTGACTAGAAGAAATCCCTATTTGGGTCCATTGTAAAGAAATGTGACCCAAACAAATGTAGAAATGATCAAACAATACCATGATCATCCCATGCAAGTAAAATGCTGCTGAAGATTATAAAAAATGGTTGTATCAGTATATTGACCAGGGAACTGGCAGAAATTCAAGCTGAATTCCGAAGAGTACATGGAATGAGGGGACATCATTACCGATGTCAAATGAATCTTAGCTGGAAACAGAGAATAACAGAAAACATGTTTAGCTGTGTTTTATTGACTATGCAAAGACATTCAGTGGTGTGGATTATGGATACAAATTATGGATAATGTTACAAAGAACAGGTATTACAGAACATTTAGTTGTGCTATTGCAGAACCTGCGCTAAGGCCAAGAGGCAGTCATCCAATCAGAACAAGGGCATACTGTGTGATTTAAAATCAGGAAACTTTGTGTCAGGGATGTGTGCTTTCACCATACTTTGCTAATCTGTATGCTGAGCAAATAATCCAAGAGGCTGGACTATATGAAGTAGAACATAGCATCAGAACTGGAGGAAGATTCATTAACAATCTAAGATACACAAATGACACAACTTCCCTTGCTGCAAGCAAAGATGCCTTGAAGCACTTACTTACTGAGGATCTTTCTTACTTACTTACTTAAGATCAAAGACTACAGCATTCAGTATGGATTACACCTCAACATAAAGAAAGTAAAAAAATCCTCAAAACGAGACCAGAAATCAACATCACGATAAAATGAACCAACAGTTGTTAAGATTTAATCTTACTTGGATCCATAATCAACTCAGCCAGGAAATGCAATCGCATATTGCATAGGGAAAATCTGCTGTAAAATCTTTTAAATGTTCAAAAGCAAAAATGTCACTTTAAGGACTACGGTGTGCTTGACCCAAGTCATGGTACCTTCACAATGAGCTCATATGCATGTGACAGCTGGACAAGGCATATGGACAGCTGAAGAAGAAATAATGCGTCTGAATTACGGTGGTGGCGCTTAATACTGAATATAGCACGAGCTCTGGTAGCGTAGTGGTTACGAATTGGGCTACGAACCTTAAGGTCAGCGGTTCGAAACTACCAGCCGCTTCGCGGGAGAAAGATGAGGCTTTCTACTCCTGTAAGGATTTACACCCTCGGAAACCCTGTACAGGGTCGCTATGGGTCGGAACCGACTCAACGGCACTTAACAACAACAACATCAGAAGAATGAACAAATCTGTAGAAGCAGTACAGTCAGAAGGCTCTTTAGGGGAGAGGATAGCAAAAGTTCATCTCACATACTTTGGGCATGCTGGCTCAGTCACTGAAGGACATTATGGTTGGTACTGCAGGGGATCAGTGCAAAAGAGGAAGAACCTCAGTGAGATAGACTGGTACACTGGCAGCAACAATGGGTATAAACACAGTGATGATTATGAGGATGGCATGGGACCAGGTATTGTTTCATCTTGTGCACAGGATCATTATGAGTCGGAAGTGACTCCATGGCAGCTAACAGCAATAGCATTATACTTAAAAAAGCCTCATTCTAAACATAAGGATACAAGAAGATTGACTCTGGTGGTGATGTAGAAAAGGCATTGGACTGCTAACCATAAGGTTGGCAGTTTCAAACCCACCAGTTGCTTGAGGGGAAAAAAATCAGGCTTTCTGCTCCCATAAAGATTTACACCCTCGGGAACCCTATAGAGATTCACTTTGAATCTGAATTAACTTGATGGTAGTGAGTGAATGAGAAAGGTTGAAAGTGAAAACGAAACCAACAGAAAATTGATATATTTATACAAATATCAGACAAGTTGGGCTTTAAGGCAGGAAGCATTATTTGAGATAAAGGGATACATTTCAGATGATAAAAGGAAACACACACCACTGAGATACAGCAATTAGAATTTGTCATAAGAGCAGTGCTTCAAAATATATGAAAGGAGAATGGAAAACTAAAAGGAGAAAATATAGAATCATATTAGGAGACTTGAACACAGTTCTTTTAATAACAGAATAAGCAGGTAAAAAAAGTATTGCTTCATATTGAAGATGTCAGCAAATTAGATAGATAGATAGATAGATAGATAGATAGATAGATAGATAGATAGATAGATAGACAGATAGACAGATGCATACAACCAAAGATATATTTTTTATAAGTGCACCTGTAATATTTACCAAAGCTTCAAAACAATGAATTAATTATGTTTCCTGACCACAGTGGAAATAACCAAGAAATCAACAACAAAAAGATAATTAGAAAGTATCTACAAATGTTTGAAAATGAAACATGATTTTTAAAATAATCTCTAGAAAAAGAAATAATAACATAAATTCGAAAATCTTAAAAACTTGTGAGAGTCAGCTAATGTTATGTTTAAAAGGCCAATGTGTGGCCTTACAGCACACATCAGGAGAGAGAATCCACTGGGAATCAGGAAGCTAAGTATCCAGCTCAAAAGTTAGGAAAAAGAAGAACACATAAAATCCATGTGTACGTACCCATTTGCGATAGTGTTTTGTTTTTTTAAGTGCCCCAATTCGTTTCCTACTCTACTTTTCTCTTCTTCTCCCACTCCCAACTAACTAAAGTTGGCAGTCTGATGTTTACCCTTCCATATTTTCCACCTTGCTGAGACAATCGTCTGGAAACAAATGGACTGAGAAGTTATTCTACAGAAATGGAATCTGCAAACTGCTTTTCTCACTCACAATTCATCTTCTCTATGTCAGTTCGTTTGGAACAAATTCCTGCTTTTTAAACTGCATGCGATTCCACAGCATGGTTAGACTGATTTGTCTCCTATTCACTGCTCCATCAGTAGGCGTTCAAGAGGTGACCAGCTTTTTGGCACCACAATGATAGAATGACCGCTGTATGTCCTCCCCGGAGTTCTCAGAATTCCCTGATGAGAGCCTAAAAGAATCAGTACTCACATCCTATAGCGTCAAAGCCCTCAATCTTCCTGCTAAAACTGCACTCCTACAATCTCTCCATTACTGTCAGCAACTACCATAGGCATGCCAGGATGGTGTCTGAGTCCCCACATTGCATGCTGCAAACTCTATTTCTTTATAAAACATTACAGTCTAATGAAAATGTATCCATTTAGGTATAAACAGAATGTAGACTCTAACTTGCATGATTCAAACCCAAACTCACTGCCACTGAGTCTATACCACCTCATGGCGACCCTATAAGACAAAGGAGAACTTCTCCATAGGGTTCCAGAGGCTGTAAATCTTTATGGAACTACACATCCTCATCTTTCTCCCTTAGAGAGGCTGATGGCTTCGAACCAGTTGTTTGGTTAGCGTCCCTACCCTATGGTGTCACCAGGGGTCCTTTAAATGATTCAAGAGACTGTAATTAAGGAAGAGACAGAGAGAGAAAGAAGTCTTATGGAAGCTGTGGACAAGAATAGTGCCAGCAAACACAACCCAGATGGAAGGGACTGGGAGTGGAATTCTCACCTTGCCTCTACGACAGCTTCTTGCCAATATCACTTCAGCACAAACTCAACCAAAAGCTAGGGAGCAAGAAAGAGCCCAGATGAAGCACTTCCCAGGAACCAGCCTCCAGAGGCACAAAGAACACAGAAAGAATGGGCAGCGGGGTGGGAGGCTGCAAGCAGTGAATAATTAGCCCAGCAAGTCCAGTCCTTATATATAAAAAACAAGGCAAGAATCCTTCCAGAGCTGTGGGAGGGGCCAAAGATGTTGAGCCGTCCTGAATGCAGGGGGCACTCACCCACAATGACTGCCTACACAATAGATTCTTGCCTTTCTAAGTGACCTCAGGCCAGCTGCTCAGTCTCTCCAATATCCAGCTTCTTTGCCCCCCACAAAAGACACTAAGTGGTATCTTCCACGTTTATGTGCCCCTCTTTATGTCTTAGAAACTGAAATGCCAACGAAAGAGTGAAAGTCTATTTCTCTACTCCTTGAATTGGGCCATGGTTGTGTGACTTGCTTGGCCAATGGGGTGTGTGATACAAGCATAGGACTGAAAAAGTGCTTACGAATTGGGGTTTGACTTGAATATTGCCCTTGCTGGCTGCTCCCGAGAATTCTATGACCACAACCTCATGAGCAAACCAGGGCTCGCTTGCTGGATGGTGGAAACCACATGGCCAAGTCATTCCTGTCATCACTGATGGCATCGAGCCAACCACTGGACACCCAAGCCAGCCCAGATCAGAAGGACCGCTCAGACCCACAGAATTGAGAGAACAAATGTTTTCTGGATTAAGTCACTACTTAATTAAATCTGGAATGATTTGTTATACAGCTAAAGCTGACTGATACAATTTGTAATAAAATATTGTCAATACATCACCTCACTGATAGCAATACGGCAGTGAGTGGGACATCAGAGGTGTGAGCCAACCACTCCTGTCACCTGCCCCAGGAGCTCCCCAAGGGAACTTTCTCAACAGCAGGTGGTTTCAAGTCCAGCAGGCCTCAAGTTAAAAACAAAATCGAATTTTTAAAATAGGAGAAAAGCATATAAAAAAGAAACAAGAGATACACTCTAAATGATTAGATTGCTGTATCTCTCTAGACTTTTTCTTTGCTAACAAATTGCAGAGTGTAAATGGTCTCCAACCCCCATCCCTGGAAAGTTATTTATTTTTATGGGCTTCTTTCGGGACATAAAAATCAATTTTAGAATGCAAGTGATACGTTTTACTCTCCCAATAATGAAAGCTAGAAAATTAAAGGCCCCAAGGAACAGCCTCTGTGGACTAAATGATGTAGAATACAGCCCAAAGTGTGTTTGTGTGAACATTTTATAAACTGTGACCATTGCTCATCAAAGACACAGAGCCATGGTTAACAATGGCTTCCAACTGGCTGGGCCCAGGCAGGCTCACGTGCCCACAGAAAGGTATTGTCTACATAACCTGTTCTGTAATTCACAATTCATTCACCTATGCAATAAAAATCTAACGAGAACCTATATCGTACCTAGACCTGGGGATATAGTAAGGAACCAGACAGAGATAGTTAGTGCTTTATAAAGATAACGGTTTAAGAAAAGATACAGACACAAACAAGTCAGGTTCTCTCAAACCAGGTCCTAAAATGGAGATTTGTGTGCCAGAGGCTCAGTGGGAAGCACCTTGGAACGACTCATACCAAGAAGCCAAGAATCGAGAGAAGGAAGATAAAACAGAGAGAATGTGAATTACAGTGACGTTCTAATAGAGACCTCACATGGTGCACAGGGAGGCTTGGTAGCTGGGTTGGGAATCTGTGGGTAGTGAAAATAGTGGATGCACTCAGATGGTAACGAACAGGTTGGAGGTTCAAATCCATCCAGAAACTTCCTGGTAAAAAGGTCTGGCGCTACTGCCCAAAACTCAGCCATGGAAAACCCCGTGATGCACAGTTCGTCTCTTACACATGAGATTGATTCGACAGAAGTAAGTGGCATGTGGGGAGTCCTGGTGTGGTGCTTTGGGTTAATGCTCTGGACTGCAAGGTCAGTTTGAACCACGAGGTTGGAGGTTCAAGCTCACCAGCCACTCCCTAGAAACCCTATACAGGGTCACCATGAGTTGGAACCGACTCAATGGCACTTAACAATGACAATAAAGTAGCAGGTAGTAATAATAACATTTATTAGCGATGTGACCTTGAAGGAGACTTGGTGGCACTGTGGGTTAGGGACTGGGCAGCTAACTGTAAAGTCTGCAGTTCAAACTCACCATCTGCTCAGTAGGAGAAAGATGAGGCTGTCTGCTCCCATGAAAATTTACAGTCTCAGAAATCCTACATAGGGTCACTATGAGTGGATTGTTCCTTTGTTTGTTTGTTTCATGTGACCTTGGGCAAGTCACTTAACCTTTCTGAGCTTCATTTTCTTCCTCTATAAAACGAAGGCTATTATTATGATTATTATTACAATTAAGCATTCAGCTACTAACTGAAAGGTGGGCAATTCAAACCCAGCCAGAACTGTCCTTAATTGAGGGACAGATTGGACCTTTGTACCCCTTCCACCATTCACCATTCACTGGGTGTGGACTGTCCCCAGAGTAGACATAGCCTTGGGGGAGGCAGCTATCATTAGACCAGTTCCTGGAGAAGGACTCAGCTGTGAGTCTCAGCAGCCAACATTGTCACAGCTTGGGATAGGAGTGTTTCAGCACTGAGATGGGACCTTGTGGCATATCACTGCCTCCACTACAGAAGAGTGAAATGTGTCATCAATACAGCCAGTCAGAGTTTAGAACAGGGTCTGCTTTATTTAGACAACAGACTAGCGAATGTCACTCTGCTCTCTCTCTCTCTCTCTCTCTCTCTCTCTCTCTCTCTCTCTCTCTCTCTCTCTTTCACTGGAGACTTGGGACTCTACAACTGTAAGATAATAAACTTCTCTTTATAAATACACATAAATATGTTTCACTGCTTTTGCTTCTCTAGAAAACCCGGCCTGAGACACCCATGCAACTCAAAAATACCGCAGACTAGTCCTGCATAAGACCTAGACCATCTTCCTTCTCTCCAAGTGAGCTACTCTGACTTCTAATCTGATTGGTTATCAAATCTGTCGAGATCACCACACACCTTCATGAGCCAGAAATCTCTGTTAATTCCCAGCTTCCCATCCTGCCCTTGATCCGCCAATCAATTCCATCTAGCCTCTGTTGATGCTGTCTCTTCCTTAATTCAGCAGGCATCACTTCAACCACACTGGGAAACCAACAGCTCCCTGATAGGTTTCTACAGCTGTAGTCCCTGGCAGCCCCAATCCCTCGTTGTAATTGTCACCTATGGTACAGCCGGGTATGGCATTGTAGGATATGCACTGGACTGCTAACTGCAAGGTCGGCAGTTCAAACCCACCAGGCACTCTCAGAAACCCTCTACAAGGCCGCTGTGAGTTGGAACTGAGTCAACGACACGTAACAACAACAATGGTATCTAGATCGGGTCAGTATCACCCTCAGTGATGTACCCTACAGAGGAGACTCCAAGAAAAGCTGGGGAAAATGAATGGAGTCTAAAAGGGAAGATCTTTGTGTCCCTCAATTTAGAACTTTGCAATTGCTGTTGAGTTGACTCAACTCATGATGACCATGTGTGTGTCAGAACCAAACTGTGCTAAAGAGGGTTTTCAATAGCTAGTTGGAATACTAGTAGATATGAGGTTAGCACTATCTTATCAGGTTAGTTATTGTTGTTCAGTGCCGTGGACTCAGTTCCAACTCATAGTGACTCAGGACAGGGCTTCCAAAAGCCTCTGGTAGGTTTGAACCACCAACCTTGCAGTCAGCAGTCCAGTGCTTATCCTACAGAGCCACAGTAGGACCTTAATTAGGTTGGATCCTATGAGACCCAAGATACACCAGTATCCCTTCTTCTTCCTAAAGTTGGCCTGCTACTGAAGTGCAGGGTCAGCACAACCCCAGGCAGAGACTCACAGCTCGGTGATGCTTATCAACAAGGGTCCTGTCTTCTTTTGGCTTACTTTAATTTCAACAAACATTTGTTGAGCACTGACCATGAGCCACCTGCTACCTGAGGCAGCTTCACAATCATTACCCCATTTCATCTGCTAGAAGTGCTTTGGGGGAAGACCCACCCAACCTGTTCAAGGGGTGAGGGCTCTGTCTGGCCCTACCAATGTGCCATGCCTCAAGACACAACAAGAGAAAAAAGACCATGAGAACAAGCCTTTCTCATTAATTTTTATGGCATGGGGTTAATGACCCCAGATGACCTGTAAGTAGGAAGAAAGGCCTGGTAATCTTCCAAAAAATAAAAAAATGAGCCATTGATTTTCTACTTCAACACACATGGAATCACCATGAGTCAGAACTGACTCAACAGCAACCGGTTTTTGTTGTTTTTTTTTGAGAGAGAACATTTAGTCATGGACACTGTACTGTACACCCCTGCAAACAAGGAGAGACCAGCAGGAAGATACCATGGAAGCCTCCTTCGGGTCTGCTGGCTCTTCATGAACATGCCTACTTGTCTTTCCCCACTGACGAGTCCATAACTGGCTGCAGTCCTGTTTCCTTTTCTTCCCCCAATTCAAAAGGCCACTCTGATTGGGATTTCTCAAGCTACAAGTAAAGACAGTGGGTTCGTCTGGAAGGAGAAATCAAATCAAAGGTGCATTGATCTTTCAACCCAGGGGAACAGGCTCTCAGCTCTTATTTCAAGGCCACATGGAGAGTCATTGTCTGAGGTGACAGGCAGGTGCCAGGAGAAAGCCAGAGTAGCTGTGATGAAGTTCCAATCCAGCCTCCTTCTCCTACTCTGCTGCCTCACACAGGCTGCAGGGTGAGGAGAGCAGACAATAACAGCCATCTCCCTTCCTTCTCAGAGCCCAGCAGGTAGCTGATGATAACTCAGCCAGCTGACAGCACATCTGAAGCCCTGGTCTCCCCAGTCTCCAATCACCAGGTGTCTGAAGAGGTTGCAAGGGCAGTCTGGGGCTGCTCTCATTAAGAGCCCTTTGGCAGACAGCAAAGATGATTGTACAAGCACCTGTCAGACTTATCAGCCGACTGATGGGAAGGGATGCAGAAGCCCCCAGTGCCTTGCCCTCCTGACCCATGCAAACACAGCCCCCTCATTTGCATCTCATTTGCATGGCTTACACTTGGAGTAATCACTCTGCCACACACTGCAGACACTCTGTGCGAATCATCCTATGGATGATTCTGTCCCTCCAGGAAAACAAGACCCCTGTCAGGCCGCAGTGATGCCCACAGATGTGGACCACACTCGTCTGGGAGAGACTGCCAACAAAATACAGCCTTGGTTACGTCATGCACAGAGAGACAAGGCTAGACAGAGGGGAAAATTCCAAAGGTTCCAAAGAGACTACTCAAAGCGGTTTGGGCTAATTGCACGCTAGACTTGTTTGGGAATGCCAAACTGCTCTCGGATCATATAAATGAGCTGTCAGAGGCTTGGTCAAAGTTCCCACAGAAGAGGACCTTTCCCCTTCTCAGAATGCCCTGTTTGTTTGATTAATATACACATACGTCTCCTTGGCAAAGGATTTTCCGTTTTATTACTTTCTGTCCCTACAGAACTATAGTATTGTCCCTCAGTATAACGTGACTGCTAAGATCTATGTTAAGACCAGCGCTTTGAACGGGTTCATCATGGCCACCGAAGCCAACCCAGAACAGACCCACATTGTGTAAAATTTAGGTGATCCAGAATACTAACCAGTATGGGAAAAATTATGGGCCGAGGCCCTGGAATGAGAGACTCGGAAGAGGTGCCACGAGCTCGCTCAGGACCCTGACATGTGGCACTGGACACAGTCAAGACTGCGGACACAGCACACATACAAAGTGGTGCGGTGAGCTGCCATCTTTGAGCTGGGTACCGCTGGTTTAGAATCAGTCTGTCAAGAGATTTGGTTGCTAGGTAACACACAGGTGACCCTGTTTTCTAAGAGGGAGATTACGTTTCCAGCAGCTCTTCAACCTCTCATTTTTCCCGTTTCAGTTAATGTCCCAGTTCACCCACATTTTAAACATTCAGGCTCATTCCAGTGATGCTTTATCAGCCAAGCTGAAAAAATTCAAAGTTCTGGATAAGAAAGATCTGTGGGTTTAAACGCCCGTTCCCCCGCAACCACCACTTACTAGCTCTGTGACATTGGGAAGTCATTTAATCTGTCTGAGCTTCATTTCCTTCCTCTTTAAAATGAAGACTATTATTACAGCTAAACACTTGACTAATGAAAGTTTGGCAGTTCAGAGGTACCCAGAGGCACTGTGGAAGAAAGGCCTGGTGATTGGGATCTGAAAGGTGAAAGCCTGTGGAGCACAGCTGCGTCACCACGAGTTGGAATCCAGTGATTTCTTATTCTCTACTGCACCTAACAAGGAGCTCTGGTAGCATAGTGGTTATGAATCAGGCTGCCAACCTCAAGGTCAGCAGTTCGAAACTACCAGTGGTTCCATGGGAGAAAGATGAGGCATTCTGCTCCCGTAAAGATTTGCAGCCTCGGAAACCCTCTGCAGGGTCACTACGAGTCGGAACTGACTCCACAATACTTAACAACAACAACAACAACAACAAGGCACCTAATACCATAAATGATGTGCTGGGATGGGCCACCAAGTTCGTTTTTACTCAAAGTGACCCTGTAAAGGGCTTCCGAGGAACAGAAAGCCTCAACTTTCTCCCACGGAGCAACTGTTAGATTCGAACTGCTGACCTTGCAGTTAGCAGCCCAGCTCCAAATCTACTACACTACCAGGGTTTCTTATAAATGATTGTTGGGGTTGTTAAGTGCTGTCGAGTCAGTTCCAATTCATAGCAACTCTGCATAAGGTTTCTAAGGAGGGGCTGGTGGATTTGAACTTCGTCTCTCATAGTCTGGACATATTATCAGGAGGGACCAGTCCTTGGAGAAGAACCTCGTGCTTGGTAAAATGGAGGGTCAGAGAAAAAGAGGGAGATCCTCAACGAGATAGACTAGCAGAGTAACATCAACAGTGGGCTCGAGCGTAGCAGCGATTGTGAGGATAGGGTAGGACTGGGCTGTGTTTCCGTCTGTTGTATGGAGGGTCACCATGAGTTGTGACCAACTCGACAGCAGTTAACAACAACAACAACAACAACATGTAGAAGTGCTTAGCCCGATGCCTGGTACCCATTACAGAGTAGAAGTCAAGAGCTGACCCTGTCGTTGAGGAAACAAGAAACGAATTTGCAAATATATAACGTGAACTATTAGAACCACTAGAGAACTAATAATGTATCTCCATCTTACTCGGACCCCTGGTGTGTTGCTATAGGATAAGCACTCGACTACAAGGTTGGTGTGAACCATAAAGATAGCGGTTTAAACTCACCAGCCACTGCTTGGAAACAGGGTCGCTATGAGTCAATACTGACTACACAACATTTAACAACAATCTTACTTGGAGTAAAACACAAAGTCTGTATACTGCTTGATTACAAAGCTGTTACCTTGGATCTCACCTCCTGCTCCCCTCCCTGGGCTCCTTGCTCTCAGACACGCTAACCAGCACACTGAGCACACTTGTACCCCAGGACCTTTGCACGGGCTACTCCCTCTTCTTCCAGGGAGCTGCATGGCTCTCTAATGCCTTCAGAAGTCTTGACTCAAATGTCACCGTCACAGTGACTGTGTCCCCAGTCACCATATCTAAATGTGCAGGTCTTAGCCCCCAACCCCATACCTCCACCTTCCTCTGCATGATTTTTCTCCTCAACATTTAACACTACCTGGCATTCTGTATACTTTACTATTGACCTCCTTTATTGTCTATCTGACACGCTAAAACTGAGATTGTAAAGTACACCCTACAGGAGAAGTCTAGCCTACAGTGTGCATTTATAAATAAAGTTTTATTGGAACACACCCACACCCATTCATTTATATCCTGTCCATGATCCTTTTGGCAGGACCCTGATGGCAGAGTTGAGTAGTTGCACCAGAGACCCTATGGCCCGCGAAGCCTAAGAGAGTTGTTTCTCGCTTGTAACAGCAGATCCTGTTAAGTCCTACACTCCAGTGTAAGTAACTTCCACGAGGGCAGACTCCCCAGTGACCAGCTCAGTGTCTGACGTACAAAAGACATTCAGAGCAGATAGGAGTGAACTAAGTGGATAGTGGGCTTAGACTGTTGCTAAGGGGTGGGAGTGGGGATGCTTTAAACAGCTGAGTCCTTCACAAGTAAGATCAAACATAAAAGAGTGGCAGAGCATGTCAGTAAAGCGGTAAAATGGACAGAGTAAAACGGGCAGAAGAGAGTTAAGAGTTAGAGGAGGGACTCTCAGTGTTGTCCCCAGCCAGTGGCATCAGCATGACCAGAGAAACTGTTGTTGGTGTTGTTGTGAAGTGCCATCAAGTCGATTCCAACCCATAGCGACCCTGTGGAGGGTTTCCAAGGAGCAGCTGGTGAGCTTGAACCATCGACCTTGCAGTTCAAAGGTTTTGCAGTCTGGTGCATTAATCCACAGCGCCACACCAGGACTCTGGAGACTGTTAGAAATGCAAATTCTCAGGCCTGCCCCAGATCTCCTGACGCTGATACTCTGAGGGTAGGATATGGCCTGTGGTCTACCAAACTCTCCAGATGATGCAGAAGCAAGCTCTAGGCTCGGAAGTACTGATCTGAGGAAGAGGAATGGAGCCCTGGTGGTGCACCGGTTAAAGCGCTCCACTGTCAATGGAAAGGTTGGCTGTTTAGGGCCCCCCAGAAGCTCTTAGCAGTCAGCTCCTATAAAAAGTCCCTATGGGATGGTTGTATTCAGTATTACAGACAGGGTCACTATGAGTCGGAGCACACTCATGACGCATAACCACCACCATCACCATGCCTACAATGGCCAGACTATGTGTCTCATACTTTGGACATACTGTCAGGAGGGACCAGTCCCTGGAGAAGGACATCATGCTCGGTAAAGTGGAAGGTCAGTGAAAAAGAAGGAGACCCCCAACGAGACGGATTGGTACAGAGGCAGCAACGATGGGCTCAAGTGTAGCAACGATTGTGAGGTTGGTGCCGGCTGGGGCAATGTTTCGTTCTGTTGTGCATAAGCTCGCAATGAGTTGGTTCTGACAACAACAACAATAATATCTATATTGTTATTATAGTAGCATAGTGGATTATGAGCTGGATTGCTAACCACAAGATCAATAGTTTGAATTTAACAGCTGCTCCATGGGAGAAAGACGAGGCTTTCTGCTCCTGTAAAGATTTACAGTTTTGGAAACCCTACATAGGGTTGCTATGAGTCGGAACCAACTCTGTAGCACACAACCACCACATGGCACCACCACACACCTAAGGATTACCATGAGTCAAAATCATCTCGGCAGCAACCAACTCCATGCCTGTACTGGGGACCCGGTGGTTCCGGGCAAAATGCTCACCTTCCGTGCCAAAGACCTAAATCCAATTCCCAACCAATGCATCTCACGGCAGCCACCACCCAGTTATCTTAGTATAGTGCTCAAGAGTATAATTCTCTGGAACCTAATACTTAGGTTCAAAATCAAACTCCACCACTTCCCAGCAGAATGAGGCGGACAAGTAAGTTACTCTCCCGTCATCTGTTAAAGGAGATCTGGTAGCGTAGTGGTTACGAATCGGGCTGCGAACTGCAAGGTCAGCAGTTCAAAACTACCAGCTGTTCCGCAGGAGAAAGATGAGGCTTTCTGCTCCCATAAAGATTAACAGCCTCGGAAATCCTGTGCAGGGTCGCTATGAGTCAGAACCGACTCAGAACCGACTCCACGGCACATCACAACAACAACAACATCTGTTAAATGGAGACAGCTGGAGTGACAATCTCATTGAGTTGCTGTGAGGATTCCCTGGGTGGACTGGGCGAAGGTACTGTTGGTGGGGGCGGTAGTAGTAAAACCCCAACTAGACTGAGCAGCAGCTAGAATCAGGTGTCCCACACCCTCCTGTCTCCCTCGTCCTCCTAGCTGAATCGATCCTGCTCCCTCCAGGAAGCTATCTGGGACATCTCCAGCCCCATCCGCTCTCTCCCTGATCTCCGACCACACACAAACATCTGACCCTACAGTCCTGAGGAAACTGGCCAAAGATGAGCAGGTCTTTTCTGTGACCTTGTTACTAAGATAGTCTGGACATATTGTGCAACAAAACCACTAGGGCCACAAAAGTCGACAACTCTGAACCCTCTCTCACTCTTTCCCCCAGCATGCCGAGTAGCTCTCGGGTTCTGCTGCTTTTGATCTCCTCCCTGCATACGTCCTGTTAGACTCTGACAGATGGATCTTGAGTGCAAATCCTGCCTCTTCCACCAACTAGTGACTGTCTGCTTCGTTCCCAACAGCATTGCCTGGTACACAGGAGATGCTCAGCATATATTGGCTGAAGAAATGAAGGAGTCAAAAATCAAACTCAAGCCTGATTTCAAAGGCCATGATCTACTTTTGTGATTGCAGTCTCTATTTTGTTGCTTGCCATCGAATCAGCCTCCATTATACCTGGGAACCCAGGCATAATGGCACAAAACACTGTCTGGTCCCGCACCACCCCATAATCAGTTGGAGACCCTACTGCTATGATCCATAGGGTAGGTTGTCACGCCTTTGTTCCTAGGCCCCCTTGATCTGGATGTGCCACGGGATTCGTTCCACGTCAGAGCAACACAAAGCTCCCACTGACAGATGTGTGGTGGCCACTTTTAGACTCTGCCTAAGCCCATCACCACGGAGTCAATTATGACCCATAGTGATTCGGTAGTGCAGGAAGAACTCCCACGTGGTTTTCATGGGTTTCATCTTTAAGGAAACAGATGGTCACATCTTTCTCTGGCAGAGTGGCTGGTGGCTTCCAACTCTTCAATTAGAAGCCTAGCCTTAACCACCACACCACTCGGAGTTCCGTTGTTGTTGTTGTGAAGTGCCATCGAGTCAGTTCTGACTCATAACGACACTGTACAGGGTTTCTAAAAAGCAGTTGGTGAGCCTGAACTTCCGACCTTGTAATTCAAACCAACCTTACAGTCTGGCGCATTGGTCCTCTGCACCACACTGACTCTACCCGGGGTTCTGCCAGCCTATAACCAGCATGTTGTTGATGTTGAGTGCCAACAACTCAGTTCCGACCCATAGTGACCCTGTATAGAGTCTCCAAGGAGCGATTGGAGGGTTTGAACTGCTGGCCTTGTGGTTAGCAGTCCAGTGCTTATCCTGCAGTACCACACAAGGACTTGATATATAGTTACAGCAGATCAACGGAAAAGGCAGGTCAGAGGATAGTGGCTGGAAATGGCCCTAAAGTTACACCTCCCTCCTCTGGGTCACTTTCAGAACGGCTCCAGCCAGGGGGTCACACAGCCATGATGACTCTTCCAGCCCATGCAGACAGCCCAGGTCACTGACGAGAGGCAATTCTGGAGCCTGAAGGGCTGGCACCAAAGCTTCACCACTGATGGAATGGAAATGCCCGTATGAGGCTGGATGGTGCCACCAAAGACAGCCTGGTCCTCTCCCAGCACAAACACCCGCAGCCACGGGCAGAGCTGTGAGCGGTTAAAGCCTGCCCCCTGGTGGACAGAATGTACACTCCTCCATCTTTGGGATGAAGGTCCACAGCGGCCTTTTCCAGCTTGAAAGAGCCACCTATTCCCCTGGGGGTTGTGTTATAAGGCAGATTCTGATTCCACAGGTCAGGGGTGCACCCTGAGATTCTGGATTTCTAACAAGCCCCACGACACACTTAGCACAGCCAGGGTTGGCCATGGTTTCTGAAGCGTGGACACCCTCAATCGAAACAGGCTTGGACAGGTCCTACAACAGGAAGTGGATCACAAGTTTTGTGAGGTGTTTGTTGTTGTTGTTGTTATGTGCCGTCAAGTCGGTTCCGACCCATAGCAACCCTGTACAGGGTTTCCAAGGCTGTAAATCTTTACGGGTGCAGAAAGCCTCATCTTTCTCTCACGTAATATTTGGTTGTTTTGAACTGCTGACCTTAGGTTTCGCAGCCTGAGCTCCAGTAGCGTAGTGGTTACGAATCGGGCTGCGAACCTTAAGGTCAGCGGTTCGAAACTACCAGCTGCTCCGCGGGAGAAAGATGAGGCTTTCTACTCCCGTAAAGATTTACACCCTCGGAAACCCTGTACAGGGTCGCTATGGGTCGGAACCGACTCGACGGCACATAACAACAACAACACACTACCAGAGCTCCCTGTGCGGTGTTTAGGGGAGGGGGTTTTCCAGGCAAGAATACAGAGAGGAGATGGCTCCCCCGCAGGACATGTGAGTTTCTTAAAGTAGCATGGAGCAGCAAGAGCCCTGAGAAGGCGGGCACAAAGGACAAACACCACGAAAAGCTCACTGAGCACATCTGGCTTACGAAATGAACCATGTTGTTATGTGTCATCGAGTAGTTCCAACCCATAGAGACCCTGTATAGGGTTTCTGAGGAGCGGCTGGTGGGTTTGAACCTCCGACCTCCCAGTTCAAACTGACCCTGTGGTTCACACCAAGACTTCAAAGATGACGGACAGTGTCAATGAAAAAAACTCAAACCATTCGGACAGGGCCTGGACACCACTTTGCCCAGGCTGAGAACCATCCAATCACCCTTCTCAAAACAAGAAATCACTGCATCACTGAATTAACTTTAACTGCTGTTATCAATGGAAATGTTTATTTAAATTGGTTTTTCTGTATTTTTCCTTCAAAACTATAGAAGAACACTGAGGTTATATTAACGGTCGTGGAACGATGTGGTAGAGGAGTGGGGGCATGGCGCACAACTTGAAAGATGCCATCCATGTTGCTGAATTGCACAAGTAGACATTGGCGTTGGATGTTTTTGTTACGTACATTTTCACCACAATTAAAGGGAAAAATTGCAAAAGTGTAGGTGCTCATTGGAATCGTTAATGCTGAGGAGAAACAACGCCCCCTCCCCCACCTCCCTGGACTCTCGCCATCTTCTCTCTCTCTTTCTCAATCCTTCCATTACACCTGGCTTATATCTTTCCACACCTTTCTCCCACCCTTATAAAAATGCACAAATAGAATTTCACACAGAGGAAGTGTCTGTCACTGTTACTTATGTTTTCAAAATGAGACCAGATTAAACTTCCTCTTAGAAAACATTTTTGATAAAGGGCAGACTATCACATGATTTCTGTCACAACTACTCAACTTGCTTTATCTGGGAAAACTGCCCAAGGACAATATGTAAAGTGAATGGGCATGGCTGTGTTCCAGTAAAACTTTATTGACAAAAACAATAACTGGGACAGAACTGACTGAGGTTTGCCAACCCCTACTGCTGTGGTGCTGTGGGCTAATGCGCTGGACTGCAAAGTCCTTTGAACCATAAGGTCAGTGGTTCAAGGTCACCAGCAGCTCCTTGGAAACCCTATACAGGGTTGCTATGGGTTGGAACCAACTCAATGGCACTTAACAACAACAACAAACAAAACATGTGGTTTCTGGATGCTATTTCCTTGTGTGTTGGTATTTTTATTTCAGCAAGATGGATTCCCAGAAAGGAAATATGAGAGCCCAAATATATACATGTATGCATGTTTTAGTAGATTCTACCAGGAACTCCGGTAGTGTAGTAGTTACGAGTCGGACTGCTAACCTTAAGGTAAACAGTTTGAAACTACCAGCTGTTCCGGATGGAGAAAGATGAGGCTTTCTGCTCCCCGTAAAGATTTACAGGCCTCGGAAACCCTGTACAGGGTCGCTATGAGTCGGAGCCGACTCCATAGCACATCACCACCACCACGACTAGACCATTATCCTCAAAGGAGGTAAAAAGTCTCAGGCCTGCAGCAGATCTTAGCAATGCCCCACCCATACACATTAGCAGACATTTAGGGAGGAAGACTGTGCTTACAGCCCTAAATGTAATCATCGTCTCCTCAGACCCTGATCATTCTCATGGGACTAAGAGAAGGATCCTGGAGCAGCAAGACCGCACCTTCCCTTCACCTCCTCAAGTCCAAATCTAGCCTTAAATATCCAGGACACCTGACAAACTCCTAGGTTAGCAGGCTTAGCAAAAGAAGGGCAGACAGGTGACCCTCGTCCTGGCTTCCTGGGGCAAGCAGACAGCTATTTATAATGCAATGAGAAAGCCAGATGGTCAGCATTCCATAGGTTAATTTATGATTTGACTCAACTTTTTGATTACTAACCAAAGAAAGCAAGAAAGCCTTGTGTTCTGTCGGATTTGTTTCTAAGGGCTGTTCCCAGTGAGCAACCATGAAGAGTTTTCAACACACCTACTTCACTGAAAGGAGCTCTGATAGCATAGTGGTTACGAATCAGGCTGTGAACCGCAAGGTCAGCAGTTCGAAACTACCAGTTGTTCCGCGGGAGAAAGATGAGGCTTTCTGCTCTCGTAAAGATTTACAGCCTTGGAAACCCTGCATAGGGTCACTGTGAGTTGGAACCGACTCCACGGTACATAACAACAAAAACTTCACTGAACCACCATTTCATTTTACTCAAAGAACTCTGGTTCTTGAGCAATAACCTCTAAGCCTTGGAATCTGCCTAGAGATTGGGGTTCCTTCATGGAGGACCCCAAACCACCTGAGCATGTATGATGACCAGATGGTTCAGGATAGGAGCTGGCCACTGCATGGCAGGACCCCAGCTTCCAGAGAGAGTTTTGGTTGTTGTTAAGAGCCATCAAGTCAGTTCTGACTCACAATGACCCTGTACAGGGTTTCCAAGGAGCAGCTGGTGAGTCTAAACTGCTGACCTCGTGGTTCGAAGCCCAGTGCTAATCCTACAGTGCCACACCAGGTAGGGGGCTGGAAACAGAGCTCAATCCTAGCCAATGATGCAATCAAACTGCCGATGCAGTGAAAGCCCAGGGATTCTGAGGACTGAAGCTTAGGTAGGAGCCCCTGGTATAATAAATATTGATGTGCCAAGAGGGTAAGAGGGGTGACACATCCTGACTCCACGGGAAGAGGACCCTCCCCTCTGTGTCTCTTCTTCTGGACCCTTTTTCTTTTTTTTTTTTAATGTTTTATTGTGAATTATGTGATAGTTTACATGGGAGAACATTAGTTTTACATTCATCCTATCCTATATCGTTTCATTGCCATGGTTACAATCCCCTCCATGCATCATCAACCAACCAAAAGCTATACCCTGCAAGCCTGCCCCCCGGTCATCAGCACACAGCCCCTCTCCCTCTCTGTGTCTGAAGTCCCCAGCTGCTCCCTCTCTCCATGTCATCGTCTCTGCCTCCATCTCACGCATCACTGTTTCTCTGGGTAGGATCCCACTCTCCGCTCTTCTCCCTTGATGGTCTCCCTTGATGGTCCCTCCACTCCTGGATTGCAAAGACAACCACTCTCCTCCTTTGGTACAAAACGTCTACCTTTACATTTCCAACCCTCACAGTCAGTCCTGATAGTAATTATTCCCTATTGTGTCACATGAGTGCTATCCCCATCTTTCTGGACCCTTATTACTATAATAAAACTGTTGTTGTTGTTGTTGTTGTTGTTCAGTGCTGTCAAATTGGTCCCAACTCACAGCAACCCTGTACAGGGTTTCCAAGGAGCAGCTGGTAAGTCTGCACTGTAATGCTAAGTATAGCGCTTTCCTGAGTTCTGGGAATCATTCTAGCTAATTATTAAATCTGAGACAATAAAGCTAAACCCCCCAATTTTTGGCCATTTGGTGAGAAATGTGCGTGTCCTGGGAACCCACAAGTTTGTGGCTGGTGTCCAGGGTCTTGGATAGATGCGGCAGTCTGGGAGACGGTGCCCTTTAACTTATGAGAGCTGACTTTTCAGGGTCAGAGGAACTGAAAAACTGACGGTGAGTTGTAGTTAGCGTCACAACTACAGCTCACGTAGATCCTGTAAGCATCTGAATTCCCAAAGATCTGGGTGTGCGGGGCGGGATGTGGGCACACATGTCTACACACATGACAGTGTTTCTCTGGGAGGGTGTTCACAGCTTTGTCAGATCCTCAGTGGTACTGTGACATCCAAAAGAGAACTTGGTAGAATTGAGAGCTACAAGGATATTTGTTGTTGCAGGGAGGGGATTGTCATCATTGAGACAAAACAAAGCGTGTGATCTGTTGAATGCAAAGCTGATGAGCTTGTCTGTCAACCTTCACTCAAGTCAGGATAAAAAGTTACAAAAATAAATAAATAAAAGAACTGAGATTGCACAAGTGTATACACTTCTCAAAACTCAGCCACTGATAACGGTGGTGATGTGCCATCGAGTCGGTTCCGACTCACAGCGACCCTGCATAGGGTTTCCAAGGCTATACATCTTTACAGGAGCAGAAAGCTTCATCTTTCTCCCACGGAACAGCTGGTAGTTTTGAACTTCTGACCTTGAGGTTAGCAGCCTGACTTGTAACCACTATGCTACTAGAGATGTGTCTATTTCACTATTTGCAAATTTTACATCAAAAGTTAAAAAAAATAATAAAATAATTAAATTTCTAGTTGATTGCATGCTGAAGTATTGAGGGGGAGGTTAGGCTGATCTCTGCAGTTTAACTTGAAATGTGTCAAAAAATAAGATGGACGGGTGGATGGGTAGGAAGATAGATAAGATTAAGCAAGTGTAGTAAATGTTCTTGGTACAGTCGAGCTGGTGGGTAATGAGCAGTCGCTGTAGAATTCTTTCTACTTTGTTAAGTGTTGGAAATTCCTCTTGATAAAACTTGGGGGAAGGAAATGACTTACCAGTGATGAGAAAGGAGGGGATATACCTGAACTGGGTCCTCTCCCTACTCCATGATCTAAGGAGAAGAGACATCCTCTCTGAATGTCCATGAACTTAGGTGTTCAGTGAGGGGCTGGGGTTAGTTGTTTTCTGTGGTGCTTCCTCCCTGGACAAAGCTGCAGGTTTGTTGGTTAAAAGCTCAGCATCTTTTTGTGGTGAGGAATAATAGCTTTGAAGGCAGAGACTGCCCCCTAGTGGTCTACTTGGGAACTACCGGGATGGAATTCTGATGTTCATGATGAACTTGTTACTGTTGTCGATTTCCATTGTGCCAATTTCAACTCATGGCAACCAGCATCTGATGTTAGACTAGATAATATTTTCATTTAATATTAATCCAATTGGACTTTTCTTTATTACTTCTCCCCATTTATCTCTCTTCCCTTCCTTCTTTTTCAAGCAGAAAGGATATGGTAAAAGGCAGAAATAGACCAGCTTGCTCTGACTTTATGTTCCAAATTCCCACCCTTAGAAGACTTAGAGAGGAGCTCACATTAATGAAGGGATTTGTGAATATAGAATGTCTCAAAGAAACCTGAAGGGTGGGGAATTTTATCCTGACATGAAGGGAATTCTCTAAGGCTAATAAAAGCAGGAAAGAAAAAAAAAAAAAAAAAGATGGAGACAACGCCAAGGGTTCCAGGGCATTGGGAAGACCTCAGGCTTTGGGATTCATCCCAGTAAACACACCTTGTCTTGCCCCCTACTGTACTCCAAGACTGTAGAGTACACTTGACAAACAGAAACTCAATACATAATTTTGAAGGAATAAATGAAGAAACAACTGAATGGTGAGCAAACACATTCTAGAGGAATGTATATCCCGGCACACAGTCAAGGGGAGCTACACTCCACAGCTTACAGCCCCCCACAGGACCTTTGCCTTTTCTAGTCCCTGTGCCTTTGCATACTCTATTCCCTCTGCCAGGAACACAGCACCATGGCAAGGTTAGGATCTGTGGAACCAGAATGTTGGGCCCTAAAGTCTAGACACATCATTATGAGCTGTGTGATTCCTGGCTCTGTGCCTCAGTTTCCTGATACATATAATGGGGATGATAATAGACCTATATCAGAGAGTTAGATTGTAAAGATCAATTTATTAATCAACAGAAAGCACTTGTCACATGGAAAGCACTTAATGAATTTGTTGTTAAGTGTTGTCGCGTCTGTTCCAATGCATAGCAACCCTGTACAGGGCTTCCAAGGTGCAGCTGGTGAGTCTAAGCAGCTGAGCTTGCAGTTCAAATGACTTTGCAGTCCCTTGCATGAACCCACAGCGCCACACCAGGACTCCTAATGAACATAATTAGCGTCATTTTCTCATCCTGACACAAAGCTTGTCCCACGTGGATCCTCCTCCACATCCTAGACTCCACTCAGCCATGGTTTCCTGTGGCGTGTGTGCTCCCATGGTACTATCACATGACTTGCTACATTGCAACACAATGATCTGTGCCTGCCTCACCCGTTAGACTCTGAGGTCTTTGAGGACAGAGACTAGAGCTCATCTGTCACTGAATCTAACCTGGTACTTGAATCCTTCCTGAAGAAATGAGTGAACACCTAGAGCCCCTCCCACCTTCCTACTTAAACACACCTCCTTTCTTACACTGTAAACATCTCATCCCTCCAAAGTACCCCAACCTCCATCTCACCCTTCAGGTATGGCATATGTCCAGGTCTGCCCAGTGCTCATCTGATTTTGCCTCATCATACTGGCTTTGAAGGTAGACACTCAGGTAGGCTATCCAACTGAAGGACCTATTGGTCTCCTCATATTCTCCCCTCCTTTTTGGAGTCACTATGGTAATGAAGACCTTCTCTGCTTTGCAAAAGCTCTTCAATGAGCCTTCAAAATCAGTTTCTTTTCCCTGAGAGTGCTCTTTTGGAATTTGGTGTGGTGTAAGATGTGACCCTCAACTTTTCCCAATAGGTTGTCAAGGATTTGTTTATTTTGGGAGCTCTTCTTCTTTTGATACCTTGAGAAGGATTTAAACATCACAATATTGGAAGCTTCTTCGTCTTTCTGGGAGATGTTTCCATCTAAGAAAGTTCTGTAAAGCAAGAATACTGAGTAGTAATCCCAAAGAGAAACTTTGCTTCTTCAGAACAGCCCCAACTATGGGGAGATAATCGTGGATATAAATATGGAAATGGTTACGTATTTAGAGATGGCTGTAGATGCAGACAGAAGGTCAATAGTGGAGTATCACTTGTTAAGGAGACAGGAAGATACGGAGCGGAAAGTGGGATGAATAAGATGTTTTATCTATAAGGATAATAGTTTCAGAAGCTTCAGGAGTATTTCAACACTTTGATATGAGCTTGAGACACGGCATTTCCTAGTGCCATGATGCCTGTAGAGATCAGATGTGCATATGATTTCTTGTGAGCTCATAAGCCTCACTATTCTCTTTCTACATTGCCAAGGGAACCAGGGTGGTCCGAGTCCAAAGGCTGGGTCACAGTCCCACTGTGGTCTTGTTGTTGATCTCTGTTCAGGTCCTAAAGGTTACCTGTGTAATCTCCTTCAAGAAGGGTATGAAGTCCATGATCTGCTCAACTTCAGCTCCTCATTCCAGAAGGCAGTGATGTGGGGACTGTCGTTGAAGGCTTTGTGTCTACAAGCTCCTCTAACAGTATCCTCAATAGACAAGGGTGAGTCAAAAAGAATTGCTACTAGGGTTCTAGTTCAGACATCCTCTTGTTTATTCAAAGCAAAACCAGTTTTCAAGTCTAGGATCAGTGGGTGACTGCAGACAAGTTCTCTCAGTTAAGACACGTGTCTTAGTCTCACTGGGGTGCCTTTAGAATAAAAGTCCAATCAGAACAATGGCTTCCAAGGGACTGTAATTGATTTCCAATTAAATTCAAGGCAGAGATGTCAACTTAGAAGGTTACGGTGACTATTTTTTGGGATTCTAAAGGGATCATCTTGGTAGATTTTCTAAAAGCACATGAGAAAATCATGGCGAATTATTATGAAGAAGTTTGAAGAAAACTGAAAACTCACAGGTAAGAAAAAGGCCAGGAACGTTACACCAAGGATTGTCTTGTCCATTGTGACAATACACCTGCTCACTGTTTAAAGGTAGCAAGGAGTGTCCTATGAGCATTTCATTAGGAAACCTGACTACAGAAACACTCCAGTTCTGACCTTGCCCCTTCACGCTTCTTCTTATTCCCCAAACTCAAAGACCATTTCAAAGGAACACCGTTTCAAAGGAACCCACGAGGATGCCCAAACGGTCACTTCGCAATGCTATGAACTGAAGAGTGCAGAATTCAAGTTCGGCATTCAGTGTGAGTCTACAATGGGGGTGTAACCTCATTGGGGGAGTCTCTGACTGGTACAAGCAGTTCATGCATGCTAGACCGCTAACCAGTAGGTTAAAGGTTTGAGTGTACCCAGAGTCGCTTTTGAAAAAACGGTAGGGCAATCGACTTGTGAAGAAAACAGGCCTGAAAATCCTAAAGCACAGTTCTCCTCCGACACAAAGTCACCATGAGTCAAGACAGACTGCATGGCAACTGGACAGATTTTGGGTTAGTCTTCCCGTGGAGATTCAGGGCAGACGCCTTACAATCTAGAGGAAGAAAGAATGAGTTTCTCAGAGAAGGCATTGTTGTTAGTCACCATCACGTGTGTTCCAACACATGGTCACCCCATGTGTGCAGAGAAGAACGGCTCCAGGTGGTTTCTAAGACCGTGACCCTTACAGAAGCACATGACCAGGCTTGTCTTCTAAGCGGCCTCTGGGTGGGTTTGCACCATTCACTTTTCAGGTCATAGTCAAGTAATTAACCCACGGAGACACCTCAGTGTCACACAAGACAAACATCTCAACAGAAGGAACAGAAAATACACACGTCCTGGAAAAGATGAAGAATTGAAAGAAAGAATGGGACCGCTATGTTGGAACTAGTCTGGCATAAGGGCAATGGGAAACCAGTGAAGAATTTTAAAAGGAGCAGGATGATCAGACCGTACCCTGTAAGAGCCTCGAGAGAAGATCTAAAGCTTGAATTTCAGTACTCAAGAGAGATCAGGAAACTGCTGGATCTTTCAGAAGAACCTCTGGAGACGGTGGGATTTTCTAAAGTGCATGGGACATTCAGATCAAATGGCAGCATGTCCGGGCTGGTGAGTGGACAGTCCTAACACTCCACATGCTTCTAAGTTCTGGATGAAGCGAGGCACCTCTCCTCCTATAGCCCGTGAACCAGGGAACTAGACGATGGCCAGCTGCCACTACCAACCATTCTCATGAGGACCACAAGAGATAGACCCAGGTAGAACATGAGAAAAATGTGACCCAGAACTCAAATTCTTATCAAGTCTAGACTTACTGGACTACTTGAGACTAGATAACTCCCTGAGACACCTACCCTAAGATATTCTTGAAACCTGGAATCAAAATTTCCTGAGATGAAAATACCAGATTGGCACACACACACACAGAGCAACAAACAATGGAGGAAGGGAGGCAAGGGAGGCATTCACCAAACACTGTTTGCCGCTTCTCTCCCGACACTTCCAGGAAGGGCCCAGGCAATCTTTGGCACTCTCTCAACCCTTGCTCATCAATCTGGCCAAGAGCAAGGGAAGAGGGACCTGGAGTCCAGTCATGAGACTGGAAAGATGCCCAGAAGATACTCCTGGTCCCTGCCCAGCATACCCACCTCCCAGTTGCCACATTGTCTAGCTACCTCCCTCTGCCACACAGGAATTGCCTAGTCTAAGAGGTAGAGCCGCCACCCAATGCCTACCCCAGCAGCCTCTGGAAAAACTAACTGACCTGAAGAACAAGAGACTGATCCGGTGAGCTGACATGGGCCTGCCTCGATGCTACACTTCCTGGTCACAAATGCTCCCCAGATCCAGTGAAGGCAGTCCTCAGCAGAGACTCATTTCATTCCTCCCCTGTGCCACCCTGCCAACCTCAGTCTCTTTCCTGAGAGCAACAAATAACCCTCAACCAACAAATCACATGAACCAAAATTCCGATCGCATGCTTAGTTCCTGAGAACCTAGCCCAAGGGTCAGGGTCCTTGTATTTTCAATCATCCATCAAAAGTCCACACTGAGTCCTGACTTTGCCCAGGGTGGTGTCAGGATACCAGCTGCCTCATTCTGATGCTGCATGTGACATTGGCAAACTGTTTAGTCTCACTGAGTCTTAATCCCCTTCTGTACAACACTACCTGCATCAGACGTCCCAGTATTAACATACTTGCCAAAACACTACTAAGAAAAGGCTGGTCACTATTTTATTAATGCCATCCAAACCCAAGGAGTCTCTGTGTGGTGCAAATGATTCACACACTCAACTGTTAAATCAAAGGCTGGAAGCTCACGTCTACGCAGAGGAAGAAAGACCTGGCGATTGACTTTCAAACGCTTAGTCACTGAAGCATACGGGGTTACCAGGAGTTGGGGCAGACTTGAAGATTAGCTAGTCTGTTGTTGTTTTTTAATAAAAACTTGTTGTTGTTGTCGTGTGCCATCGACTCAATCCTGACTCATTGTTCAACACACAGAGATATTCTGCCCTAACGTTAAGGAAGTGCCAACTTTCCCCCGTTTTTTTTTTTTTTTTATCCATAGGTGTGCAGTGGTATCTTCTGAGAATCCGCTTGTTATCAAGGGCTAGAGACTCTCTCTGTTTAAAGGGAGAGACACTAATTTTAGACATGGAAAGATGTTACCTCGCGCCACAAAGACATAAAGACTCCCCAAGGAATACCCATAGAAATACTCTAGTTAAACCATGAGGGGGATAAATAAAGGAGGAAACCAACCTCATCCTAAAGTAACAACGGTATAGTTCTTAACAGTCAAGGAGAGTTACGGAACCAAGTGTGTGACTCTCTCAGCTTGTTTCCTGAGAAGCTGCCATCAAGCCAATTCCAACTTATGAAGGCCCACGTGGGTTGGAGTAGAACTGAGCCCCGTAATGTGTTCAGTGGCTGTTTTTTGTAGAAGTAGATAGACACGCCTTTCTAGATACTTCTGGGTGGATTTGAACCTCCAACCTTTCATTCAGCACCTTAAAGAGTTAACCATTCCTCATGTTGTTGTTGTTATATACCATGGAGTCGGTACCAACTCATAGAGACCCTGTACAGGGTTTCCGAAAATATAAATTTTTATGAGAGCAGAAAGCCTCATCTTTCTCCCACAGAACAGCTGGTAGTTTCGAACTGCCAACCTTGAGGTTAGCAGCCCAATTTGTAACCGGTTTCCGAAACTATAAATTTTTATGGGAGCAGAAAGCCTCATCTTTCTCCCACAGAACAGCTGGTAGTTTCGAACTGCCAACCTTGAGGTTAGCAGCCCAATTTGTAACCGGTACGCTACCAGAGCTCAATAATAATACGACTTATTTAAGTCGAGTTGTTGGAGACACCGCCTGTAATTACTCTGCACGGTGACTGACACATAAGGGAACAAAAATGCAGTAAGTGTGCCGTCTGATTTTGGAAGGTAAGCAGGGTTGGGCCTGGTTACTGTTAGGACTTGGATAGGAGACCTACTGGGAATGCCAAGTGCTGTAGGTTTTAGAGTCCTGGTGTGGTGTTACAGGATAAACACTAGGCTGCTAACCAAAATGTCAGCAGTTCGAACCCACCAGCCGCTCCTTGGAAACCCTATACAAGGTTGCTACGAGTCTGAGTCACCTTGACAGCATTCAACAACAATTGTTTTATTATTATTATTATTACTAATGGATTGAGCTTGGGGAAGTGACTTAACGTCTCCGAGTGCCAGTCACTTCATTATAAAATAAAGATTCAAACAAGGCTGTCTTGAGGGCTGAAAGCTATGACACGAATGCTTTGGGCACAGAGCATCTATGACGTTCTTAACGGCTGCACCAGGAACATTTTTGAGCCGGTGTACTTCTTACAGCAACCACTAGATGGCAGAAAAGGACCACCTTTGCTCCTCCAGCACCAGCTGGTGGCGCCATAGTTAAAGTGCTCCGCTAGCAACTGAAAGATCAGCGGTTCGAACTCACAAGTGGCTCCAAAGGAGAAAGCTGTCAGTCTGCTTCCATAATGATTTACAGCCTTGGAAATCCTATAGGGGCAATTCTGCTCTGTCCACAGCAGTAGGTTTTTTTAGCACCAGAAAGTTTAGACATTAGTTGAGGGGAGGGGAGGAGAATGGATTTTGAACCCTTGTAATGACTACCCCTGCCCCTGTTCAGTGGAAAAATGGGAAGTTCATTTCCAAAAGCCCACCGAGACTTTCGAACCTCTGTTGAAAACAGAAATGTGTTTAAACAGGGATGTGTTTAAACTTTTTTTCCAGTGTATGTAAAGACCCTCACGGCACATTACAGTTACTGACTGCTCCCTTCCAGCCACCAGAAAATGACCAATTTTTAGACAATCAATCCTCTCCATGATCAATACCCTAAACTATCAAGTCATAAAAATAAATTTGCTAAGAAATCAATAGCAGCTTATGGTCTTGTGCGTTTGAACAAGAATTCCTTCCCAGCGCTGGTTTCATTCATTGCTGTTTGGTTTTAGTTTCACCCCAGCTATACGACTAAGTACTTTGTAGTTCAGCACCGTACAAGTCCAGCTTTGCTGGGGCCACTGAAGCCAAGTGTGGACTGGACATGGCCCCTGTGCCCTGCTCTCGCCCACAGCACTGCCTCTTATTAAAATGAAAGCTTTCCGACAAGCAAAACATACAACCGGCGGTCTAACAAGGACCCACGGAGCCATCATCAGGTTAAAGAAAGAACATTCTGGACGGCATACCCTGCTCCTTCTCTCTAGGATGAGACACTATCCCACCTCCGACATTTATCATTAAGACACTGACTCCTCCCCTACCATGGAAATGTAGGAGGGAGGGCCAAGTATTATTTCCTAATAAAGAAAATGAGACTCCCAACTCCAGACACTGAGAAAGAGTTGGCGGGGGGAGAGGGGAGAGGTGGGGAGGGGCTGTGAAAGCAGCCACACAGGGTTCATGGGTGTGGGGTGCCCCCTCTCTAAGCCAAGCTCAGCTCTAGGCAGCTATGAGGGAATGCAGTTTCTGAGGACGTCCACCATGGGGGGCCGGGGTGGGGGGAGAGGAGGACAGAAGTTGAAGGCAGTGTCCCCAATCCCAGCTCCTTGACACCCCACCCCACCCCCGTCCCAGGGCAACAGGCAGGCAGGCTGTCTACCCCTCCACCAACCTCTCCTAAAACACACAGGCAGGGACAGGCCACCTACCGACAACAATGAGGATGTCCCTTTCGATGTTGGCTTGGATGTAGATGCGTCCACGGCGCTCCGTGTGGTCCGTGCCACACAGGCTGGGGACATTCATCACACAGCGCTTGTGGACGTTCATCATGCAGGCTGTGGGGGAGAGAGGTTCAGATCAACCGGGCTGAGAGTGGTGCCCCCCCTGCCCCCGGGGTCAGCAGGGGCAGTCCTGTCCCCTAGGCAAAGGGGCTGAAACCTGTAAGTTAGGTCAGGGAAGCTGAGGGCTCCAACTTTCCCCCAACCCTGACAGGCAGAGGAGAGTGAGCCTGTCGTTCCTGGAGGCTGTGTGGAACACGGAGCACTCATCCCAACCCAGTGCCCACAGCCAGGCACCCACCTCTTCATCAGGGGCCAGCTGACGGCACGTCTAAGGGGCCAAGGGCTCCCACTTCCAAGTCAAGCAAGAATCCAGGATTTTGGTGACTTTAAATATTCACAGCTGGTGTGGCGCTGTGGGTTAATGCGCCAGACTGCAAGCCATTTGAACTGCAAGGTCAGCAGTTCAAGCTCACCAGATGCTCCTCAGAAACCCTATACAGGGTCGCTATGGGTCAGAACCAACTCAACAGCACTTAACAACCACAATAATAATCTTAGACCAGGTCCCTGGAAACAGGCTCTGGGGAGGGGCGTTGGGAGCAGGTTTGTGGGAGAGCTCTCGGGGGCTACACATGCAGGTAGTGACACGGACACCCATGTGCATGTCAAATGAGGTGAATTCGAATTGAGGATGACCCTCCAGAGTTGTCCCAAGAGGCTGGGCCCCAGGCACCAGCCAATCAATGACATGAACCACCCCTGGGAGGGGGGGGCGGTCCTCACCTTGAGTGGGGCAGTTCTCCGCAGCCAAGGGCAATTCCCAATGAGGGCTGAAGCAGGGACTCGATAAGCAAACCCACTGAATGGATCCCGACTACCGCTGACCCTCTGGGAGGAGTAGAACCGCTCCCTAGGGTTTCTGAGACGGCGTCTTTTCAGAGGCAGGCTGTCTCACCTCTCTCCCGCAGAGCTGCTGTTGGGTTTAAACCACCAGCCTTTCCATCAGCAGCTCAGTGCTTAACCCACTGCACCACCAGAGTGCCATTGGGCCCAATAAGCCAACTGTCACTGAGTCAATTCCGACCCACAGAGACCCTGTATAGCGTTTCTGAGGCTGTATAGCGTATGGAAGCAGAAAGCCTCATCTTTCTCCCAAAGAGTGACTGGTGGGTTTGAACTGCCACCTTTAGTAGTCCAGTGCTTACCCTGCAGTGCCACCAGAGCTTGTTGATGTTAAGTGCCACTGAGGTAGAGCCGACTCATAGCAACCCTGTATAGGTTTCCAAGGAGCAGCTGGTGGGTATGAACTACTAATTTTATAGTTAGCAGTCCAGTGCTTATCCTACAGCACCATACTCCACTGGAGTAGAAGCTGGGAAACGGAGTGTGGAGAGCTGGGTGGGGTCCCACAGAACCCACCACAAATGATTACAACATCAAAACAATGAAGACCAGGGCAGGCCAAATATGTCAGTAAACTGAATCAGGCCCCTGAACCACCAGTTTGAGACCTCTGTGTCCACGTCTCCTGGAAACCATACAGATAGTTCATGCTCTCCTTGCCATACACTTGTGCTTGTTCACATTGCTGGCGGATTTTCCAAAGTCTTCAGTCACACTGTCTGTCGTCCAGCACCTGGCTTTATGTGTTACTGTCCATGTTGTGTGTTTCTCTTCCACTCTCTTCCAGCCCAGGCCACATTCACTCACTCATCTCAGTCACTGTGTCCCTGTGGGCCTCAGCCTGCTGCAAGCCAACAGGCCTCTGGAGCCACCAGCACATGGAACCTCCCTGTCCCTTTGCAGCTCCTGCTCCCATGAAAGAGGGTGAGAGGCACAGAGACAAGTGCATGGGAGACCCCAGGGAGAAGCTACCTACAGGATACTGATAGCCCCGACCACCCAGTCTGTCAGACATGGGGTTGATGCCCCAGCCTCAAAGCCAGGGTAGGCTGTGGAGCAGCCTTTGCTTAATGAAGTTAGGTTCACGCAGCCTTTGCTTAATGAAGAAGAGTCCTTCCCCCACTGACCTTTCCTGCCCAGCCCTGTCAGAGCATGACTCTCGGCTCTCCCCGTACATACCTGTGGACATTGGAATGAGGCAGGCCTTCTCCACGCCAACAAGGCATCAATTCTGCACACCAGCGTTTAAAACAGGGACGTGGGCCCCAGGAAGGGTACCCAGTGGTTCCTGCTCCCTGTATTCACACCAATGGGCACCCTCTCCCACCCTGATGGGGAGCCCATTTGACTTGACCAGTGGGCAGGAACAAACAGGACACAGGGGCTGTGCCTTTGGGAAGCACCGGAAGTCGGCTCGCTGCATGGGAGCAATTCCAGCTTGGCCTGCTGAGGACGAAGGACACGTGTCCCAGTCATATCCATCAGCCCAGTGTCAGGCCGTCATTTTTCAGAGGACCCAACGGCCCTGCTCCGGACAGAGATGCCCGGCACAATGACAGCCATGCAGAATTAAATGCTAAATAAATGGTAATGCTCTGAAGCCACTCCACCTGAAAGCAGGAAAGGATTCTTCTTCACCAGCAATAGACAAGTGGTACACAGCCCACCCAGGACTTGGACCCCCAACCCTGAGATTAAACGTACTTACTGTCACATTTCATCCCCTGGTGGATGAGCCCATACAGCAGGGACCCACAGTGGTCACAAAACGTGGGGCTGGAGTAGGTGTGGATCTTAAACTTGTGTTTGCTCCGAGGGTCCTATGGCCAAGAGAAACAAACAGAATAGAGTAGCATGGAGATCGCTGGAGAATGTACCACGAGCTATACTTGGTCCCCAGCTTTCATCTTACCACCATGGTGTCTACATCCAGATACCGCACTTGCGAAATGAGTGCATCAATGAGTAGCTGGATTTCCCAGACCGTGGATGGCTCCCATTTTAACTTGAGCACATACTAAGTCAGCTGCATGACCACACCGAGCTGCAAGGGAATCTGGGGAACTTGGCCATAGGCTCTCTGCTAAAACCTAAGAGTTACCTTTTTTAAAGAGAAGGGATACTGATGAACAACGAATTGTGTGGGCCACAACTTACTTCCCTCTGGAACCACCTGAGAAACAGCCAAACAAAGTGAAGGACCAAATCCATTAAACAGGCCCCCTTGCTCCTATTTTTCTCACCTCTGCCCTCTCAGCAAGCATCCAAAGTGATTTAAAATCCAAGTCTAGGCCTGGCATCACCCTTCTTGTAGGTACTTCCCAGATTCTTGGCTTCTATAGAAAAAAGCTGGCTGTAAACTGGGCTCAGACTGCTACTTGTCCACAAATACCCACTCTTCCATTTCATAAGAACCCTCTGACTCAATGAAAGACCACATTTCCCAGCATCCCTTGCAGCTTGGTATGCTCATGTGATTGTATTCTGACCAATGAGCTCCCTTTATCCTTACCCACACAGACCAAGAAGTCAGTGAGAGTTGACAACAGCACTGAGGTTGTAACCATTAACATTAACCACCATGAGTGCCTAGACAATGAGCCAGGTCTTTTGGGAACAGACCTTACAGACAGCTACTGAAGACAGATTAGAGCCAGGAAGAGAGGAAGCAGGAAAGCCGATCAGGAATGTTGAAGCAAAAAGTGTGTGTGTGGTGTTGTGGTACAAAGCACTGGACCCTCAAGGGGGGTTTGAACCTCAGGCTTGGTGGTTCAAACTCACCAGCCACTTCTTGGAAACCCTAGAAAGGGTCGCTATGAGTCAGAACCGACTTGACAGCACTTCACAACAACAAATTCCCTTTAACTCTTGCCCTCCTTCCTGTGTTCCCTGCCTTCATCTTTCTTCTTCCAACCTTCCTCTTGTTGTACATTGCTGTCCTTGTCACCCAAGTTAACTCGTCTACCCTCTGTTGTTGGCTACTTTCTAGCCAGTGATGAATTTTCCCTTCCCTCCCACCCCTGGTAATTAAATGGCTAAGTTTATGTTATGCAAAGCTCACCTTGTTTTTTATCCCCTTCAGTTTATTCTGAAGCCCCTCCAATCACTGCCTCAGCTTTCAGGAGGGCTCACACTTGCACCCACTCACTGACTAGCCCAATCCCTCAGACCACCCAGAAAAAGTGGGTGATGGGTGATTTGGAATGATCTGCTGTTCCGTCCCATGCTCATGCCCAGCTCCGTCTCTGAGATAGGAGAGCTCACGGCCATGTCTGTCCTTGAGGCCTCCCACAGCCCCTGGACAAAGCTGACAGAGCAGGTGGACATCTGGCTCAAGGGCCGCTTATGCTTAGTCACTGAGTACAGGTCATCTGTCTCTCGGGAAAGAGTCAGACAGCTCCAGAGCTGAGTGGCCACTTGTCACAGCGGTTAGAGAGACAAAGGCCCCATGACCCCGAGATAGGCCCTGGCACCCTGCCTTCCGACTCCATCTGACACCATCCTCTCTGTGCCCTTAAGATTCTCATTTGTACTTAAACCAACCCAGCTTCACCGCCAGGTGAGAGTCGAGATATCCAACCAACAGCGGCTCAGGCACCAACCACCAACCAATCAGAATAGATACAGGACTTAACTGTGCATTAATTCTTTAGCTGCCAGCTCTTGGCAATGCCCAAAGAGTCCAGAGGCGGGTTTAAAGAGAGGGAGAGACGTGAGCAAGAGTCTGGGGCTCAGAGAACTCAGTGGCTAGTCATCAATCAGTTTAAAAGTATTACAGATTTTCACAACTAATTAAGCAGTCCTGGTGTGGCGCTGTGGGTTAATGCGCCAGACTGCAAAGCCATTTGAACTGCAAGGTCGGTGGTTCAAGCTCACCAGCTGCTCCTTGGAAACCCTAAACAGGGTCGCTATGGGTGGGAACTGACTCAATGGCACTTTAACAACAACAAGTGTGAAGAGGTTACATACATGCAAGCCCTGCCTTAAGCCAAAACAATGTCACCTTCCCTGACATCTGAGACTGAGGCCACTGATCATTCCTAGAATGACCATGAAAAACCCTGTAGTTTGTGAGATGTAACTTTCCCTGTGCTCTTGCATTGGTTGTATCAAAGACCCAGCGTTTATTTCTGTCTCCCCCACACCCACCGCCTTGTTTTACAACCATACCCTGTGTCCCATCCAGTGCACCTGCAGTGAGCCCAAACCCTGTCCCGGATCCTCCTTCATGCCTAGAAATCATACCCTGGAATCCATGGACACTATCAAGCCTGCAGATAAGTTATATTTAACCCATATAGTGTTTCTTAAAAAATGTGAATTGATCATATCCAATAATCATGAAATGTCATATCTAAAAAATGTAGATTTGTACCATTTCTTCAAAAAAATCACAAGTCAGGGCAACAAATGACCCACAGTCAGCAGTTACTTCCTTTAGATAAGGGATGTTGCTGCTTTTGTTAAATGTCTTCGAGTTGATTCCAACCCACAGTGACCCCATATAGGGTTTCCAAGGAGCAGCTAGTGAGCTTGAACCGTTGACCTTGTGGTTCAACATGACCTTGCAGTCCAGCACATTAACACACAGTGCCACACCAGGACTCCTAGATAAAATATAAGATCTCCTTTTCTCCACAGTCCCCAGCATTCCCTATTGCCTTACACTATACTTGCTTCATTCTTTCACTTCTTTGTCTTACCTCTGTAGGTCTGTGACCTCTACCTGACTGTCCTTCCTCTCTCCTGACAGCCCACTGGCTGGGATCCAACCCCACAGGAACTCATCTCATATCCCCTGAACTCCTGGATGCGTGCATTTGCTAGATACTTTGAGAAATAGATTTCAAATTATGACATCCCTAAGCTAGCATTGGCGTCCTGGTGTGGCGGTGTGGGTTCATGCGCCAGACTGCAAAGCTGTTGGAACTGCAAGGTCAGTGGTTCAAGCTCACCAGCTGCTTCTTGAAAACCCTAGACAGGGTCACTATGGGTCAGAACTGACTTGACAGCACTTCACAACAACAACAACAAGCTAGCATCAGCTTGGTTTTGCCAGTCCTATCTTCCATCCTGCAATCCTGGACTGACTCCACTCCTATCCATCATGCTTTGTACTAGACAAGCTTGGATTTCCAGGTATCTCCTTCAGTGGCATCGCTAAGATGGAGTGATAAGGGTCAGTGACAGGCTACTCGGGGTTCTTCCCAGACCAGACTCTTCACCAAGAGGATCCAACCCCCAGAATCCACAGGACCTGGCAGATCCCAACTCAGCAACTTCATCATGTAACTGCAGACAGACACAACGGCTCAGGAGGAAGAAAGCACAAACTCGATGCAAAAAAAAAAAAAAAAATTAAACCTCTAAACCAAAATCCAAAATAGCTTCTATCGGTCTGAATGGGTTGTGTGGCTTTCTTTGCAGGTGGACTAAATCCGGCTGAGCTGAAGCAAAGCTGCTTGAAGAAGGAAGCTGAGTTGAAGTACAAAGGAAAGGAACACAAAGCCCAAACAGGGTGTTGGAGAAGGAAGTAAAAGCAAACAGTACATCCCAGCTGGGCCATCACTTGAGACTCACAGGGCATCAAGAACCCTCAAGATACAATCTCCAGGGAGTGAATGGCAACGTTAGAGAGAAGGGGCCAGAGGGAAATCCTCTCAGAACAGAGGGAAAATTGGGGCATGGGTGGACAAGATTACAGAGAAGATCCCAGTAGGCTATCGTCTCACAACAGAGGTTGGGCAGCAGAGCTCATTCTGCAATCCATTTATGGCCACAGCTGAACTTCTAAGTAGTCTCTGGTTCCTCATCCATTAATCGTTGATGTTAACAGTACCAACTTCACAGATGAGTTGCGATGAAAAAGCACCAAACACAATGCTCTGCACACAATAAGTTAACAGTTCTTGATTTCAATCATCCAAAGAGAAAAAAGAACTTTGACAACACTTCCCAAACTTCAGACACGAGCCTTCACCAGTTTTGCTGAGTCTACGCAACACCTGTACTATTATTTACTTGGCACTTTTACTTAACTCAGCATGACATTCTTACTTAAATAAACCTACTTTACAATGAAACTTAAGAGCTGTGAGTTCATGGGAATCAATGTACAAATTATGTTTTCATTCTAATGTATCGTGGAATAAAAAAAAAAAAAAAAACCTCTTAAATGAACTTTTAATATTCCTGTAAATACAGAAATTGTTGTAGTTGTTGTTAGGTGTCATTGAGTTGGTACCGGCGCATAAAGACCCTATGCACAACAGAACAAAACAATGCCCAATCCTGGGCGATCCTCACAATCGTTTCTACATCTGAGCCCATTGATGCTGCCACTGTGCCAATCCATTTCATTGGGGGTCTTCCTCTTTTTCTCTGACCCTCCACTTTACCAAACATGATGCTCTTCTCCAGTGACTGGTCCCTCCTGATATGCCTGAAGTGTGAAAGATGAAGTTTGGCCATCCTGGCTTCCAAGGAGCACTCTGGCTGTACATCTTCCAACACAGATCCTTGTTCTTTTGGAAGCCCATGGTACTTTCAATATTCTCATCCAACACCATAACTCAAAAGCATCAATTTTTCTACGGTCTTCCTTAGTCCAACTTTCACATGCTTATGAGGTTATTTAAAATACCATGGCTTGAGTCGGGCACCTCTTAGTCCTCAAGCTGACATCTTTGTTCTCCAATACTTTAAAGAGGTCTTGTGCAGCAGATTTACCTAATGCAATACGTCGTTTGATTTCTTGACTGCTGCTTCCATGAGTGTTGATGGTAGATCCAAGCAAAATGAAGTCATTGACAACTTCAATCTTTTCTCCATTTATCAGGATGTTATTTATTGGTCCAGTGGTGAGGACTTTCATTTTCTTTACATTGAGGTGCAATCCATACCAAAAGGCTGTGGTCTTTGATCTTCATCAATAAGTATTTTAATGGGCAAGTTGGTGGAGGAGGGGAGACAATTTGACACTTTTTATAAAAGTTACAAATAGTTTTACACTTTGACCGTCATTCTGCTTCTGGGAACTTTTCCTGGAGATGCCATTGCATATACAATAAATGATATATATACTTGGTTAGCCATTGTGGCATTGTTTATAATAGCAATAGGGAGGGACCAGCCAAATGTCATCCATAGGGAACTGCCTAAATAAATTTGAGTACAGTCACACCATTTGGGTTTTAAGAAGATTGAGGAAATTCACTGCACTTACCTGAAAGATCTTCAGGATATAAATCTTAAATGGAACATGTAACAACTACAAAAACCCAAGGTTCAGAGTGTGTACTTGTGTGAACAAGTGAGGTAGAATAAGACAGTTTATTCTTAACTGCTCATTACCTGCTAAAGAAACACTGCAAGACATACGTGTCATAGTCCTGGTGTGGCGCTACAGGATAATGTGCTGGACCGTAAAGTCAGTTTGAACCACAAGGTCGGCGGTTCAAAGTTACCAGCTACTCCTTGAAAATCCTAAACAGGGTTTCTATGAGTAGGAGCCAACTCTACCCCACTTAACAACAATGACAACATGAAGGTAGGAGGGAACAGAAATAGACAGGGGGTAAAACTTCTCAATACATATCTTTCACAACACAAACAGCAGCTACACATTTGGACCCTGACATATGGAATACACAGGAATCAAACAGACTATTATCTGTGGCAAGAAACTCAGTCAGAACAGGGCCAAGAGTCAACTGTGGAACAGACCATCAATTATTCATATTCAAATTCAAGTTGAAACTGAAAGAAATGAAAACAAGTCCACAAGAGTCAATGCACTACCTTTAATATATCCCACCTGGATTTAGAAACCTCAAAAATAGAGTTGACTACTCTTGAATGATGAAAGGAGCTCTGGTAGCCTAGTGGTTACGAATCGGGCTGCGAACCTTAAGGTCAGCGGTTCGAAACTACCAGCTGCTCCGCGGGAGAAAGATGAGGCTTTCTACTCCCATAAAGATTTACAACCTCGGAAACCCTATACAGGGTCGCTATGGGTCGGAACCGACTCGACGGCACATAACAACAACAACAACAACTCTTGAATGATGATGCGAGGGGACCGCAATCATTGTAATGAAATGAAATACAATAGGAGTGTATAAAACCGATGTTCTCCCATGTACACTTCTCTCAAGTCACAATAAAAACGTGAAGAAGAAAAAAGAATAGATTTGACGCACTGAACCCTAGTTACTTAGCATCCGATGAGACATGGGATCACATCATAAAAATGAAAACAAAAGATCATTTATAAAACAGGAAAGAAAGAAAAGACTAAAATGGATGTCAGAAGAGATTCTGAAACTTGCTTTTGAATATAGATTAGCTAAAGTGAATGGAGAAATGATGACGTAAAAGAGCTGAACAGAATATTTCAAAGGGTACCTCGTGAAGATGAACGAAGTATTATAATAAAATGTGAAAAGACCTAGGATTCGAAAACCAAAAGGGAAAAGCATGCTCAGCGTATTTCAAACTGAAACAACTGAAGAAAAATTTCAAGCCATGAGTTTTAATCATGAAGGATTCTATGGGCAAAATATTGAATGACACGAGAAGGTATCAAAAGAAGGTGGAAGAAATACTGTATCAAAAGGAAATGGTCAAGATAGCATATGATGAAGAACCAAAGGTATTAAAGGAAGAAGTCCAAACTACACTAAAAACATTGACCAAAACAAGGCTCCAGGAATTGATGAAACACCAATTTAAATGTTTCAAAGACAGATACAAGTGCTCACTTGTCTATGAAAAGAAATTTGAAATACAGCTAAGTAGCCAACTGACTGAAAGGAATCCACATCCGTGACCATTCCAAAGAAAAATGAGCCAAACAAAATACAGAAATTATTGAACAACATCATTACAAACAAGTCAAGTTTTGCTGAACATAATTTAAAAACAAAACAAAAAAAAGGAGCTAAAATGAATAAAGAGAACTACTGTTAACTGATGGTACATGGAGGGGATTATAATTATTGTAATGAAAACTAATGAAACAAAGTATATGATTTGTTGAATGTAAAACTGATGATCTGCCCTGTAAACTTCCACTCAATTCACCATAAAATCTTTTTTAAAAAAAGAGTTGTGGCAATGCATTAACAAGGAATTGTCAGAAATTCTAGTCAGATTCAGAAGAGGCTATGGAACAAGGGATATCATTGCTGCTATCAGATGGATCTTAGTTAAAAGCAGAGAATACCAGAGAGATGTTGGCCTGTGTTTTCTGATCTTGGAAAGACTTTGGACGGTATGTGTAACAACAGATCATGGATAACATTGCAAAGAATGGGAATTCCAGAACACTTGATCGTGACCACGCAGAACCTGTACACAGACCAAGAGGCAGTCACTGGAACAGAATAAGGTGATACTGCATGATTTAACATCAGAAAAGGTAAGTGATCACCAGCATTATATCATTTCACCATACCTACGCAATCTGTATGTGAAGCAAGCAATCCACGTAGCTGGATTATATGAAGGAGACTGTGGCATCAGGATTGCAGGAAGACTCATTAACAACCTGTGATATACTAAATTTACTAGTTATGCAGTAATCAATCCTGGAAAAACTCCAAGAAGTGGAATGACTGGGTCAAAGGGTAAAAACATTTGTAATTTTGAGAGATAGATGCTTGCTGAAAGCAAAGAGGGCTTGAAGCACTTGTTTACTAATGAAGATCCTTTACCATGGATTTACACCTCAGCATAAAAAAAACAAAAATCCTCACAACAGGACCAATAAGCTTTATCACGATTATCTGACAAAAGATTAAAGTTCTCAAGGATTTCATTTTACTTGGATTCACAGTTAACACCCACTAAAACTGGTGTGGCGCTAAAGGTTAATGCACCAGACTGCAAAGCTGTTTGAACTGCAAGGTCGGTGGTCCAAGCTCACCAGCTGCTCCTCGGAAACCGATACAAGGTCGCTATAGGTCGGAGCCAACTTGAATGCACTTCTAGCAACAAGAAAACAGCACTTAGGAAATCAAACAACAAATCGCACTGGGCAAATCTGCTGTGAATTGGACCTTTTTTAAAGCGTTAAAAAGCAAAGAAGTCACTTTGAGGACTAAGCAACAAGTCAGGGTATTTTTAACTCCTTCATACGCATGCAAAAGCTGGACCATGAATAAGAAAGACTGAAGAAAAATTGATGCATTTGAATTAAATGTTGGGGGGAAATGTTGACTATACCTCACTCTGCCCAAAGAACAAACAAATCTGTCTTGGAATTAATACAGCCAGAAAGCTCCTTTGAAGCAAGGATGCTAAGACTTCATCTTACATACTTTGGACATGTTATCAGGAGGAACTAGTCCCTGAAGAAGGCTTTCATGTTTGGTAAAGTAGAGAGGGTCAGGGAAAAAGAAGTAGACCTTCCATGAGATGAATTGATACAGTGGCTGCAACAATGAGCACGAGGATCCTGTAGAGTTTCATTCTGTTACATACAGAAGGTTACTATGAATCAGAATGAACTCAATAGTACCTGACAACAACATACACCTTTTGATAGCTTTAGTGGAAAGTAAAATATTTCAGTGTTCCCCTGAGTACCACACAAATCATCTCACGGCTAGCACCATCATGCTGGGTAGCACAACATACTGCAATACCCCAAACTGCAAACAAAAGCCAAAAATTACCAAGAGAAAAGAAACAGGGAAACTTTAATTGAGACTGTGTGGACTGTGATTTTGTCAACAGAAAATGTGCATAATGTTAGAAGCTGTAATTACACACGCACTCTGCAGTTGAAAGGGGGATACTATAATTTGGTAGAAGATCTTTCACTTTATTCCTGGAGGAGAGAGTGAATAGAACTGAAAACACTGTAAATTTTCAGGCGCCTAGGGATGCCTGACCTACGAGCAGTTTGGTGCACCATTCACCTGGTCTTTTCCAGACCCAACCCCTTTGGGAAAGACAAAATTGTTTGGCTTGAAAAGATAAGCTACTATGGTCTAAAGGCTGCAGTCATTTTCTGTATGGTTAAGACCTACACAGGTGTTGAAATAAAGATTGTCGTCGTTGTTGTTGTTAAATGACAACCGAGTCAGTTCCAACTCATAGTGACCCTGTATGGGATGTCCGTGGAGTGCCTGGTGAGTTTGAACAGCAGACCTTGAAGTTAGCAGGCCAGTGCTTATTGTACAATGCCACATCAAGACTCCATTAGGTGCCCTGTATTTGTTGTACTGTGTCGTTGAATTGGTTCTGACTCATAGTAACCCTATTTAGGGTTTCTGAGGGGCGGTTACTGGGGTTGAACAGTCAACCTTGAGGTTAATGTTGTTATGTGCTGTGGAGTCTGTTTCGACTCACAGCGACCCTGTACAGGGTTTCCTGGGCTGTAAATCTTTACAGGACCAGAAAGCCTCACCTTTGTCCCGCGGAACTGCTGGTAGTTTCGAACTGCTGACCTTGAGGTTGACAGCCCGACTTGTAACCACAACACTACTACAGCTCCTTTCGAGGTTAACAGTCCAGTGCTTATCCTACAGAGCCACACTAGGACTCCATCAAGCGCCTTGTTGTTGTGTGCCTAGAGTCAGTTCCGACTACAGCAACCCTGTATAGTTTTCCGGGGTCCTGGTGTAGCTTTGTAGGAGAAGTGGTGGTGGTAATGGCAGTAACAGCGTGCCAAGGAGTCGATTCCAGCTCATACTCTGTAAAGGGTTTCCAAGGCTTTGAATCTTTACAGCAACAAAAAGCCTCATCTTTCTCCCCTGGAGAGCCTGGTGAATTTGAACTGCTGACCTTGAGGTTAGCAGCCCAACACATAACCCACTACACTACCAAAGCTCCTTGTAGGATAAGTACTGGAATGCTAACTGCAAGATCAGCAGTTCAAACCCACCAATTGTTCCTTGGAAACCTTATACAGGGTCACTATGAGCCAAAACCGACTCAGTGGAAATTAACAACATAGGGTTTTTGAGGAGTGACTGGTGGGTTTGAACCGACAAACCTTGTGATTAGCAATCGAACTGCTGACCGTGAGGTTAGCAGCCTGATTCGTCACCACTATGCTACCAGAGCTCCTTGGTAAATGTTTCTCCACGTTTCTCATTTTTCTCGTTAGTTTTGCTGATGTTCCTTTTGCTGCATATAACAAAAGCACATACCTGTGTGTGTGTGTGTGTGTGTGTGTGTGTGTGTGTGTGTGTGTGCGCGCGCGCGTGCGCACGCATGCACATGCATGCGTGTGTTTAAACAGGAACCAAATTTCCTTTTTCCTCATAGTCTTTTGCCTCAGTGTAATATATATGTAGAAATTGCTTTCCAATACTTTTTTCTACCACTTCTAAGGTTTTATTTTTATACTGAAATGATTTCCATTGGAATTTATTTTAGAGTGAGCTCTGAGAAAAGGCCTTTGATTTTTCTTAATGTCTTATGTTAACAGCAAATACATGAAATGTATCTTTTCCTGCTGATTTGAAATGCCTCTTTTATCCTAAATTGATTTCTTACGTGTTCTTTATCCCTGATAAAATGTCTCTTATGTGCCACTGACTATCTCTCTAATCCTGCCACAATGCCATACTGTTTTAATTATCATAGGTTTATAATAATATCTAGAACAATGAATGTTATTGCCCACACAGCCCTTCCCCAGCATTACTGTACTCTTTTACATTTGTCTTGGTATTCTCACCCACTTAATCTTTTATCTTAAACTTTTTATTGTGCATGTAAGCTTACAGAGCAAAAAATATAAATATTATTATTCCAAATTGTATTGGAAATGCCAATCTTTCCCTTCCCTGTTTATTATCCCATTTAAAATTCCAACCTCAGTAGCCAACAGAGCATCTGACGACACACCTTCAGCCAGCACTGAATGGATGAAGGAAAAGCCAATCCACGGTCTGGTCCATGACCTATGAGTTAGGACCAATCTCAAAAGAAAGAATTGGGCCAATGAGATTTTAGAATGAGGAACTGGGCAGTGCTATGTGTAAGGGGGTGGATGCAGATTTGGATATAGATTTGGGAGGAGGGGGGACAGACAGTGAGAGCAAATTATTATGTAATTCAAGCCCTTCTTATGACTTACAGAAAAGTGATTTAAAATTCTTTACTGAGTTCTCCAGACTTCTTAATTTTATTCTTAGGCATGTTACGTTTTTCATTGCTATCCTAAATAGGGTAGCTTTACCTCTTATTTTTGAGCAGTTACTGCTGAAATATAGAAAAGAGATTCCATTTCTTTATTTTGTAACCAGAAATTTGGTTAAGAAATTAAGAATACGTGTTGAATTCTTTTCTTGTGTTTTTTTCTTTTTCTGGTAGGAAATCATATCGTTTGTCATTAATATTAAGCTAGTCTCTCCTTTCTGGGATTTCTCTTATTTGAATAAATAAACTAAATATGAGGATGAGTCAAAAATTATCTGCACTCGGTTATATTAAAACGCCCGTCCACGTCTACCGCTGATGACAATATTGATTGTGCTTGTGAAATGATTCTGTCGAACACACGAGTGACAGTGGATTATGTGGCAAATTATTTGCAAATCAGCCATTCCTCTGCCTATGAAATAATCCACGACAGACTTGGGTTTTGAAAACTTCGTGCGAGATGGATACCCAAACAACTCACAGAAGAAGCATTTGGACATCTGCAAACAAAATTTGGACTGCTACTCTAAGGTCAAAGTTTCTTAAAGAAAATCGCTACTAGTGACAAGACATGGACTCATCATTAGGAGCCTGAGAGCAAACAGCAGAGAAAGGAATGCAAACATTCTCAATTGCCGACCAAGAAAAAATTCAAAGGTCAACCATCAGTTGGAAACTTGACACTTATTTTGTTGGGATTCTCAAGGGCCAGTATTGGATCATTATCAGAAGAAAGGTTCAACAATCAACAGCGCTCATTACAGTGAGATGCTCACTGAAGAGCCAAAGCCTAAACTTGAGATTAAATACAGAGGACTGCTAGCCAAGGGCAGTGTGATCATGCATGACAGTGCACATCCACACACCTCTGCCCACACTGTTGACACTCTGAAAAAACTTTGTTTTGAGATGTTAAAGCATTCTCCCTCTAGTCCTGTTCTTGCTCAATCGAACTTTCACCTGTTTGGTTCCCCAAAAGTAACGCTTGGAGGACTAAGATTCATTTCTGATGAAGTGAAGATAGTGGTGCATTCGTGGCTCACAGCTCAGCCTAAAACCGTTTTTAACAAGGGAATACAAAAGCTTGTTGACAGATGGACAAGCGTATTGAAAAGTAAGGAAATGATGTCCAAAAATTATGTTAATTGTCTTTTCTAAAAGTTGATTAAATGCTACAGCCAGAGTGCGGATAATTTTTGACTCACCCTCATCTATTGGCTATGCTAGCTGATTGTGCCATTGATGGCATTCCAAGGAGACCCTGGCAGGGACTCACAGCAGTGGTGAGTCGTGGTTTTGATGATGGTTTTGTGCCCTCAGTCTTAGGGTGTGTCCATTGGTTAGGAGCTCGGCAGACTTACCCAGGTCAGCCAGCTCTCCCGGATGGCAGACACTTTATGAAGCTGCATCATAACCATGTCCTTTGACAAGGAAACAGACTCTCCAACTCAACACAGTCCCCACTCAGTCCACTGTTTAGTGCCTGCACACTGCAGGAAACCAACTCTGCTTAGTATTGTTGTTATTATTAGGTGCCATCGAGTCAGTACCGACTCATAGTGACCGTACGTACAACAGAACGAAACACTACTGGGTTCTGGGCCAACCTCACAATTGAGCCCATAGATGCTGCCACTTGACCAATCCATCTCGTTGGGGGGTCTTCCTCTTTTTCTCTAACCCTCCACCTTACCAAACATGATATCCTTCTCCAGCAACTGGTCCCTCGTCAAAATATGTCCAAAGTATGAGAGACGAAGTGTGGCCATCTTGGCCTCCAAGGAGCACTCTGGCTACACTTCTTCTGGAAGCCCATGGCACTTTTTGATATGCATAGTATGTTGTTGTTGTTGTTGTTATGTGCCGTGGAGTCGGTTCCGAGGCTGTAAATCTTTACAGGAGCAGAAAGCCTCATCTTTCTCCCGCGGAACAGCTGGTAGTTTCGAACTGCTGACACTGAGGTTCACAGCCCGATTTGTAACCACTAGGCTACCAGAGCTCCTTATGCTTAGTATAGCCAGGGTTAATAAAACCCAACAATTCCACTCCTAGCTCTACAGCTCAGAGATTTGAATATAGGACTCAAACTTGTACATCAGTGCACATTGTAGCTTATTCACAATAGCCAAAAGGTGAAAACAACTCAAGTGCCCATAGGCAGATAAATGGTAAACAAAATGTGGCATATCCATACAATGGCAAATGTATTAGCCAAAAGAGAAACACAGTAATGATACGTACTAGGAAATGGATGGACTTTGAAAACAGAAAGTTACGTAAAACCAGTCAGACATAAAAGTGAGAATATTGTATGACCCCACTTACATGAAATACCTAGGACAGGCAAATGTATAGAAACAAAAGTTGATTCACAGCTCCCAGGGACTCAGGGGAAAATGAATGGAGATATTATATTTTTGTGGGCACTGATAAAAAAAACCTTTGTAACTAAATACTAGAAATAGTTGTACAATATAGTTAATGTAACTAATGTCACCGAATTACACATTTCAAGATAGTCAAAATGGCAATTTTTGGTATACCTTTTTTTTTTACTGCAATAAAGTTTTTGAAAATATTAACCGTAGAAAGCACAGCTGCAAGTATTCACTAAGCCACAGAAAGATGGTGAGACCAACCCTCGGAGCCAAGCGGGAGTCTCCCTTCCAGCAAGCAAATGCAAGTGCCAGGCAGTCCCTGTCTAAAGTGGCTTCAAAGTACTACACATTCCACCTGCAGCACTAGTTGCAATTTGGTGCGGGAACTAGCCAAGCGTGAGAAGCCACATCCATTGCAACAGGGGTGGGGAGGAGGGTGCTGTTGTCGTTAGGTGCCATGGAGTCAGCTCCTACCCATACCAAGACCCTCTGTACATCAAAAGAAAACACCACCTGGTCTTGCACCATCCTCACAATTGCTGCTACATTGGAGCCCATGGCTGCTGCCACTATGCCAATCCATCATGTTGGGGTCTCCCTCTTTTTTGCTGTACCTCCATTGTCCTTCTCCAGCGACTGGTCCCTCCTGGTAATATGTTCAAAGTATGAAAGACGAAGTCTGTCATCTTGGCTTCTAAGGAGCATTCTGGTTGCACCTCTTCCAACATAGATTTGTTCCTTCTTCTGGAAATCCGAGATACCTTAAAAATTCTTCTCCAATACCATAATTCAAACGCATACTTCAAATTAAAATTCTTCCACTGTTTTCCTTATTCACTGTCCAAATTTTGCTTGCATATGAGGTTCCTGGAAAATACCATGACTTGGGTCAGGCGCACCTTAGTCCTCAAACTGATATCTTTGCTCTTCAACACTTTAAAGAGGTCTTGTGCAGCAGATTTGCCTAATGCAATACATCGTTTGATTTCTTGACTGCTGCTTTCATGAGTATTGATGGCTGATCCAAGCAAAATGAAGTCTTGGACAAATTTATTTTTTTCTCTTTTTATCATCCTGTTATTGATTGTTCTATTGGTGAGGATTTTTTATTTCTTTACATTGAGGTGCAATCCATATTGAAGGTTATGATCTTTGATCTTCATCAATAAGAATGTCTTCCTGATGTTCATGAATAAGTCCTCTTCGCTTTCAGCTACAATTTATGGATCTTTTATAAAGGATTCCTGATAATAGAGGAATCCTAATTAAAAGAGGGAAAATGAAGAACAAATTTCATATGATCATGGAATGGAGAATTCTGAGGTCATGGAAGGTAGATGAACATCTGAAACTGTTCCCTGAGACAATCTTTGAATTGTAAACCAAAAATTCCATCTAAATTCCATCCCCTAAAGCCTTCTTAGAATCAAAGAATTTTTCAGTTAGTAAAAAAACATATCTGCCTTGAGCATTATGTTCTTTTAAGAACTATCTCTATGGAGTCTTGGTGTAGCGTTCTGGGTTAATGCACTGGACTGCAAAGTCAGTTTGAACTGCAAGGTCGGTGGTTCAAGCTCATCAGTTGCTCCTCAAAAACCATGAGTTGAAACCAACTTGATGGCACTTAACAACAACAACAATATGGGATTAAAATGACAACCACAACTAGAAAGTTCTGATAGAGAACTTAGTGGGCAGTGAGTTTGTGTTAATGACGGACAACCAGGAGGTTGAGAACAGTTACACAATTCAAAAGAAGTAATCGAAACCTCTAAATTATACCTGTTGAAACTGTTGGTGCCTGTTTAGCTGCGTATATTCTCAACAACAAAAATTAAAATAAATGTATTTTTGTAGAAGTCAGGTGGCTTGAATTCAAACACTGGCTCCATCAATTGTTAGCTCTGTGTCTTGGTCATGCTGCCTAACCTCCTTGGCTCCAGGTCTCTCCTCTGGTCATTATGAACACTGATGCTTATTTTGTGGGGCTGTGTTGTGGGGGACTGAATTACCTAAACTCCTAACAGAGCTGCCTGGGGCAAAGCATGAATATAATAAATACCCACTATTAGTACTAGTTATTTCTTCACAACTATGAGTCAGTCTCCTGAGTTGTTACTGTTCCCAATAAATTCACCATAGATTCTCAGTTCTTGACTTGAGTCATATTTCCTGCACCAATTCCCTCCACATAAACTATGAGCTCATCCATGTAACTACTCAATATTTGCTGAAAACCTTGCCTATGTCTGGTGCTAGGTGAGCAAACTCAGACCCAGGATCTATCCTCATGGCCCCCGTCTAGTTGAGGAGACAGAAGAAAAGCACAAACAATGTATACTTACAACTGATCTCAAGGAGAAGTTCATGGTGCTTTAAATAAAAAAAAACACAATGGTTTTAGTCAAGTCAGGTCCAGTTTCTTATGACCTCGTATGCATCAGGGTAGAGCTACGCTCCAGAGGGTTTGCGGTGGTTGCGATCTTTGGAAGCAGATCACCAATCCTTTCTTCTAAAGTCCCCATCTTGGATTTGAACCTCCAACCTTTACATTAGTAGCTGAGCACTTGACTGTTTGCACCAGCAGGGACACTCATGGTACTTAAAGTGCTGGCATTGAGGTCAGGTCCACTGTCAGAGTGGCCACGAAGGGCTTCCCTGAGGAAGCGATGCTTGTGTCAGGAGGCAGAAATGTGGGGCTGGGGCTCTGCCCTCCAAGGAACACCTATTCAACTTGCTGGGTCCTGTTTAAATCCAGGTAGGCCTGGCTGATATCGTCCACTGCTTCAGCACCTGTACCTTGTACCCAGATGGAACCCTGGACTGCAGACCTCACCCACCCATGAGAGGAGTTCAGCACAGAGACCATGAGTCAGACCCTAATGAAAGACATCCTGATTCTTCCCAGTCATATGGCCTTGAGCAAGTGACTTCAACTAAATGAGCTTGAATGTCTCACCTGTAAATGTGGATAATCGCTTGTTAGGCAGCAAGTAACAGAGCAACATATACTGCAAGGCCAGACTATATGGGCTGGAATCCCAACTGAGTCACTTTGTACTTTTGTGACCTTAGGCAGGTTACTTAACTTCTCTGGGCTTCAGTTATTCATCTTTAAATGGATGTCATAACAAGAGCCCCTAAATCCTTATAGGATATGAGAATTTTACGAGCTATAATATTTGTAAAGGACTCAACAGAGTACTTGACACATAGTATGTATCATGTAAGTATCTGTTCAATAATCTAAAAGAAAACGTGCCTGCTCTCAAGATCATGTATACAAAGAAGCTTCAAAAGTTCCTGGAAAGATTCCATTATCTTTTCATTCCATTTTTCCAATAACTTTTTGAAGCCCCTAGGTGTGATGTGTTTAGCACAGTGACTGGTATACAGTACGCATTTGATTAATGTTAGCTTAAAATAAAAGTGACATCTGTGATCTTGGGCAAGTCACTTCCCCGTTCAGGTTTCAGTTCCCCCGTAAGAAAACAAAGGAGTTAAGGGGGGCATTCCCCAGGGTCCTTCAAATCCGACTAGGCTGTTCTCACCGTCTGCACGCCTCTCCCTTCGGAGACTGCATTGTTGAACTCATGACCCCCAGTGTTTCACGGAACAGCCACACTGCATCGGATTACACCTTCAAAGTATAAATGAAGCCTCCACCACCCACAAAGCTCACACACCCATCCCTTCAGCCCCTTCCTACCTCCCTCTCCCACCCCATGGTCCAATCATTCCTCTCCCAAGGTGAGGGGATCATTCAGAGGCAGGAACATGACGCAAAGTGACTCCACTTGCCAAAACGTAGATGGCTTGACTTCTAGCTTCCTGACAGCCCTGCTGTCACCCGGCACAGTAGAGTCTGCACTTCAGACTAGTAGCTAGTGAAATCGAGAGGCCTCCTGTTCATGCAAAGGGATACTGCTGAAGTAAGTGGCTGCTGGGCCCGCCATCAATGCCTGGGACTTTGGGCCCAGCAAACCCATGCAGGTGCTGAATACACTGATCTTAAACCATTAGGTCCATAGGCACAACAAGTCCCCAGGTGACATAAGCAGTCAAGTGCTATCTACTAGCCAAAAGGTTAGTGGTTTGAACCCACCCAGAGGCACCTCAGGACACAGGCCTGGTGACCTGTTTCTGAAAGGTCTCAGCTTTGAAACCCTTTGGAGCAGTTCTACTCTGTACACACGGGTCACCATGAGCGTGAATCAACTCCACAGCAACTCACAACAGACAAGAGCCCAACCTGGGGCAGTATTACCAACTATGAGAATGCTGGCTCTGCTATCTACTCTCCTCATACAAGGCCTGACCCTTCACCCAAAACATCACTAAGATGCCTCTCTGTTCAACAAATGCTTCTTAAACAGCTAGGAGGCCCAGGCACACAAATTAGAATACAAAATCCCTGGACGTGCAAACAGAGCAGACACAGACTCCACATCCAGAGCTTTGTGGATTCCAATGAGGATAGTCATTATTATTATAGTAAAAGATGGGACAATGGTGATTCAGTAGAATTCTAACATTGCATGCAGGAGGCCTGGGTTCAATCCCCACATTAAGGATCTCATTCACAGCCAATACCCATAGTCTGCATGCTGCTGAGATATGAATAGGTTTCAGCAGAGCTTCCAGATTATGATGGACTGGCAGTCCATCTGAAAAATCACCACGGTCCATGTCAACTGACCCTGGAGATGACATAGGACCTAGCAGGGTTTTGTGCCATTGTACATGTCATTGTCGTGAGTCATGGTTGTCCTTACAGCAGCTGAAAACAACAGTCCCTTATCTGTATTCCTACTTAGAAGTCTCCTTTTATCAGGTTATCAAGTAACCCTGAGACATCCAAGGTATCTATATCTGCAAAGTAGCATTTACAAATTATGGTGGTGGTGGCGGTTATGTGCTGTGGAGTTGGTTCCAACTCTTAGCGACCCTGTATAGAATTTCTGAGTCTGTGAATCTTTGTTGTTGTTGTCAGGTGCCATCGAGTCGGAACCGACTCATAGCGACTCCATGCACAGCAGAACGAAACAATGTTCGATCCTGGGCCAACCTCACCACCGCTGCCACCCCCGAGTCCATCAATGATGCCACCTGGCCGATCCATCTCGTTGGAGGTCTTCCTCTTTTTCTCTGACCCTCCACCCTACCCAGCATGACATCCTTCTCCAACGATTGTTTCCTCCGGACTACATGTCCAAAGTAGGAGAGACGAAGCTTAGCCATCCTGGCCTCCAAGGAGCACTCTGGCTGCACTTCTTCCAAAACAGATCTATTGGTTCTTTTGGCAGTCCATGGCACCCTCAGTATTCTCCTCCAACACCACAACTCAAAGGCATCAATTCTTCTACGATCCTCTTTATTCACTGTCCAGCCTTCGCACCCATATGAGGCTATTGAAAACACAATGGCCTGGGTCAGGCGCACCCTAGTCCTCAAGCTGACATCTCTGCTCTTCAATACTTTAAAAAGTTCCTGTGCAGCAGATTTGCCCAGTGCAATACGTCGTCTGATCTCTTGACTGCTACTTCCGCGAGTGTTGATAGTTGATCCAAGAAGAATGAAGTCCTTGACAACTTCAATCCTTTCTCCATTGATAAGAATGTTGTTTATTGGTCCAGTGGTGAGGATTTTTGTTTTCTTGACATTGAGATGCAATCCATATCGAAGGCTGTGCTCTTTAATCTTCATAAGTAAATATTTCTTTACGGGAGCAGAAATCCTCATCTTTCTCCCAGGGAATGGCTGGTAGTTTCAAACTGCTGACCTTGAGGTTTGCAGTCCAACTCATAACAACTACACTACCAGAGCTCCTCTTTACAAATTAGAATGGACACATATTGGTTTCATCTACCCAATATCCATATGTCCTTTGTTGAGGGGTGTGTAATAGTACCTCAGTTCTTGGAAAACCATCCCACCCCACTGTGTTCAGTTTTGAAGGAGATACCTTTAAGGCTCAAATAAGGGCTGACTTGGTAACTCAAGATGGATCAGATAACCTCTCACCTTCTGGAATTTGAATACATGGCCAAAGAGACACAAGAACCAAAATCAGATAGAACTTAGTTGGTTGTTTGGGTTCCTTTCAGTTTTCTGTTCAAGTAAATCCATATATCTGTTCAAGTAAGTCGCAACAGAGTCACCAATTGTATCAAACTAGTCTATGGGGTAAGTTCATCCAACCAAGAAACTAAATATGTGGTGCATAGTCAATTTCACTCCACACTCCAACTACATCCTGTAGAAATTCAGCATCCCTTCTATGGTCAAGTACAGATCCCAGCTGCCAACGCAGCCTTTTCTCATTGCCATTTACCCAAGGCTAAGTTCATGGGTACTGACTGGTCCCTTCTCTGCTTTCAGATTCAATAATCCATTAGAATGGCTCACAAGCCTCAGACAAAAGGGATATCTTTACGTTAGCAGAAAAAAGGATACAAACACAGTGGATAAGATCCAGGAGGGATCTCTGCACAGATTCCTTGTTCCCACCAGATGCACTGACCCTCCCAAGAAGAGGAAGCTCTACTGAGCCACTGTATTCCAAGGCCTTTACTGACCTTAGCATGTGGCCAAAAGAGACCCCATCATGTCTCCTAAGGTTCAGTCAGCAAAGGTCCTCAAATGATCTGGTCAGCCCCAACTCATGGCCCTCAGTTCACAGATCTGCTTCTCCTCATGGTCAGAGGTATGACTGACAACCTGGTCACACTTGTTAGCCAACCTGACCAGGCTCTTTCTGGACTGCCCCTGAGGCTCAAGCGGGGGTGAGGTGGGGAGGCTGTCCTCTTATTTGTGACTTGGGGAGCTGGTGTGTCTCAGGTTCATGAACCAAAAAAAGCCATCCATATATTTTTTTTTTAATAATGTTTTGCACTTTATCCTCCAACTATCTCTTATCTGAACCAGGGACTATGAGGGTAAGTCAAAAAGTATTTCTATAAAATTATAAAAATCTTTCTCAACACATCCTCCATCTAGGCATGACCAGGGACGGAAAAGGGTCAGTCAACGGAATCACTCCAGGTTGGGAGTCTGGACCCATTTATCATCCTTAGTGCCAACCGACTTTCTTGGAATGATGTCCAGAATTAACATCATTCCACTTAAATACTGCCAAATCCTATGCATACTGGCTGCAGAAAATCCTTTCTTGCTCTCCCTCCCATGCTCGAGACAACGAAGTGTTACACCAAGAGAGGGGTCTCATCCCACATATGAAGCCTACAAACCCCTAGGAAGATGACCAGGTGTCTGCCAGAGAATCCGTTCACTCTTCAGACTTCCCTGGTAGACCTCCTTCCATCCTTCCTCACTGCCGATCCAGTATGTACCCACATGATCAACAGCGCCGTTATCACCATCGCATTTACCAGATAATACTCTAAGTGCATTCACAGATACATGCATTTGATCCTCATCAAAAATTTCATGAGGTATGGACTATGATTATAACCATTTTTAGCTGAGGAATCTAAGGCACAGAAAATTTTAAGTAACTTGCCCCCAGTCATACAGATCTGAAATCAGAAATATCGGCTCCACAGTCATGATTTTAACCACTGAAGACGACTGCTTCTGTCGTTTTCCTCTGAGGAATCATGGAGTAGGCATGTGAGCCCTCATCTCCAGGAGCCGACAGTCACATGACCAGGCCTGGCCAATCACTGTTATGCATCCTTCTGGCTACCTGTGACCTACGGTCCAATGAGACTCACTGATGTTATGACAACCTCCATGTTTCCACAGGAGAAGGCTTGCTTCCCGAAAAGGAAACCGACACAAAGGAAGGCTGAGCCAAGAAATGGAAAAAGAGATTTCTGGACACCTCATTTAATCACTTTGATTTACTGTGTCTGAGGTCAGGGACGAAACATTTCCCTTTTCACATAAGCCAGTTTAAGCTGAGATTCTATCTTAGGCAAAAGAAAGAGACAGTAGATAGACACTGGTCCTTTGTCTTCTCCTTGAGCATTAAAACTCAGTATAGTATGGCCTTTCCTCAGAAAGTTGGAAATAGAAATACCTTATGATCTAGCAATTCCTCTACTTGCTATGTATCCACAAGAAATACGAGCTATAACACGAGCAGATACATGCATACCAATGTTCACAGCAGCACTACTTACAGTAGCAAAAATATGGAGACAGCCTAAATGCCCATCAATGGATAAACAAACTGTGGTACATACACACAATGGAATATTATGCTACCTTGAAGGATAACAAGGAAGCTGCAAGCCACTGCGTAACATGAATAAACCTTGAGGACATTATGCTGAGTGAAATCAGTCAGTCACAAAAGGAGAAATACTGCATAGAATCATCATTGTAAAAGATTAAGGAAAAGTACTCACACTAAAAGGGGGGCAAAATCTTTGTTGGTTACTGGGGTGTAGGGAGTGGGGTGAGAGGAGAGAAGGGAAGGTGGAACACAGGGTAGGGAACAGAACACAGGTCAGTTTGGGCATTGTGGGGGGGGGGCAATACACAAGAAGGGGGAGGGGAATGGAAGAACAAGGTGGATGAGAGAACATATAGGCAGGTTTGCAAAAAACAAATACAAAAAACAGCTCAGTCTGCACGAACATTCAAAGCTTTATAATGGAGCACAGTAGCCCCTTGAACCTCTCTGACTGTTTACCTGTGGATGGGAGAAGACTGCATTAAAAGAGCCAGGCGCGTATGACAAAATATCCCCCGCCTCATCTCTGCAACCAGGCCAGAAAGGGGTCCGGTTCCTCCATCCAGCTCAGAGTTCTAAACCCCAAGCACCATGTTTTCCAAGCAAAGGAGCTGAAGCATATGTTTTAGTGTGTTTGTGTTGCTATGGTGACTGGTATGCCCTGGATTTGTGGCAAAATAACAGATGCCCATTTGTAGAAGGCCATCAGGAGTCAAACAAATGCAAAAACAGAGGGTGGTCATTACTTGGTTCAGGCAAGTTCTAGGGAAGGTCAGTCTTTAGAAATCAAGTTCAAAGTCTAAAAAGTTGACTGCAGCTGTCTAGTCTAAGTGGATGAGACCAGGACCACTGATGGAAACACTGTCAACAGGAAAGATTCCAAGAACATAAACCTAACTAAGCGGGAACAAAATAAGGGGACTGGGGGGGAGGGGGTGGCCACAGATAGGGTTTGCTGAATGTATCTTTTCTGAGCAATGGAAATCTGTGTGGTAGAAGGAGGGATACCAGGACAATCTGAGCTACAAAAGAGTACCTCCCCCAAATGAAACTTAGCTGCCTATCTCATATTCCATTCTGGAGATAAGAGAATTCAGCAGTGACTCAGTGGGGCTTCAGTGTCACGAATGAGTCAGGTTCCAGCAATTTTTCCATTCTGCTGGGATCATGTCAGCAGGGTCTCCCCCTCAATGATACAACTCCAACCATCATTTCCTCACACAAAAATATCCAAGAGTAACCAAGAGAGGGATGCCTCCCACTCAGCAGAAAGAGAAAGTCTGTCCTTAGATTGCACGGAGTAGGTCACATGCCTGTTTACTAACTACAATCACCAGGCACCTTCACCTTCTAGCGAGAGATGGCTTCACCAAAAAGGAAGAAGAAGGTGAAGGCTGTGAATCACCAATGTACCAAGGTTTTGTGCCATATATTTTTATTACTCATACTGTCATTTACTTGATACTTTTTCTTAAATCAATTTATTAGTTTTTAACCTAACTAATTTTACTTAAATGGGGAATTTTATAAATTTGATCAATGCAAAACCACTTCTAGATACATTTTTCCAACCTATATTCAAATAAATTAATGAGGATTAAAACAAAAATGATGTCCTCCTGTTTTACTAGTGGAATTGTTGTTGTTGTTAAGTGCTGTCGAGTCGATTCCAACCCATAGCGACCCAGTATAGGCTTTCCAAGGAGCAGCTGGTGAGCTTGAACCGCCAACCTTGTGGTTCACAGCGACTTTGTAAAAGTCCAGCGCATTAAGTCACAGCGCCACACTAGGATTCCTAGTGGTGGTGGTTGGTAATGTGTAGTTGAGTCAGTTCAGATTCACAGGGACACTAGATAGAGTTTCCGAGGCTGTAAATCTTTATGGGAGCAAAAAACCTATCTTTCTCCTGCAGAACTGCTGGTAGTTTCAAACTGCTGACTGTGAGATTAGCAGCCAGACTCATAACCACTACGCTACCAGAGCTCCTTTTACTTGTGTGGCTATGGCTGTGTGCTGTGGAATCGGTTCCAACTCATAGCGATCCTGTAAAGGGTTTCCAAGGCTGTAAATCTTTACAGGAGCAGAAAGCCTCATCTTTCTATCACAGAACAGCTGGTAGTTTCAAACTGCTGACCTTGTGGTTCACAGCCCGATTCGTAACCACTACGCTACGTTTTACTTTTAAGCATCTCTTATTCCACCAGTAGTACTCAGACTCTGAGGTAAGAAGAAGAAGAAACTCATTCCCTTCTAATTCTTGGGCCCTGTTATGAAGAACCATCCAGCATTGAAAGATCTCTCCTCTTCCACCATTCTCCATGACCTAGCTATATTTCTGAAGACAGTTACCAAAGTTATGGGTGCACTAGCTGACTTTCTAGCCAACCGCAGTCCCTCTCAAAATATTTTGTTTTCATAAAAATGAAAACCATCTCACAGAGGCTGTCGGAACCACCATCTGTTCATGCCTTGGAATAAGAACATCCTGACGTATTTGTCTAAATGGATTCACACACACGACACAAAAGGATGCATTTGCTGCAGAGGAAAGTGAGCAATGTCTGTTACTTACATCAGAGGCTGGACCCTTGTCAGCTCCTGGGCAGGAGAAGGTGACAAATTCATGGCACCGCTTATGCACGACAAAGCAGCAAACTGCAAAAGAGAAAATAAGAGAGAGGGGAAGGGGACAAGGGAAGAGGAGGAAGGGAGAAAAAAGAAAGGAGAGATCATTAGACTTGGATTTCAGGGCAAGCAAAGATTTTAAACCAAAGTCAATGACAGTAGCTTCTTCTTGACTGAAGTCAAACTCTTGAATACACTAATGCTGCATCTTGCAGAGGAGTTAAGTTTGGAAATTAACTAGGGTTCACAAGATCACGCATGCTCAACATGGAAGCCTTTGAAGATGCTGATCCTCTGCTGATTTGGGGCCAGAACAGTGTTTCTTAGGTCAGGCACTAGATGAAGTAGCTGGCTTGCATTTAGGCCCATTGTTGTTGTTAATAGCTGTCACGTGGGTTCCAATGTATAGCAACTCTGTAGAGGGCGTCTGGTAAGTGGCTGGTGGGTTTGAACCATCAACCTTGCAGTCAGCAGTCTGGTGCTTATCCTACATCACCACACCAGGACTCCATAATGTATACAAAATACATCTTTTTAAACATTAGAACCACACTGAGAGAGAAGAAATGTTCAAAGTATAAGGAACTTATCGAACCTAGGAGAGCAAGCAGGAGAGGCAGACCTGTGTCTCGCATCTCTCCCATGTGCAATGATGTCATTAACTGACTAGAAAAGTGGAAGAAGTTGTTGTTGTTAGGTGCTGTCAGGCTAGTTCTGATGCACAGCAATCCTGTGCACAACAGAACAAAAAAGATACTCAGTCCTGAGCCATCCTCACAATTGTTGATACATTTCAGCCCATTGTATCTGTTATTGTGTCCATCCATCTCTTTGGGAGGTCTTCCTCTTTTTTTCTAATCCTCCACTTTACCAAGCATGATATTTTTCTCTGGGGAATGATCCCTCCTGCAACATGCCCAAAGAACAAGAGACGAAGTCTCACCATGCCAGCTTCTAAGGAGCATTCTGCCTGTACTGCTTCCAACACAGATTTGTCTGTCCTTCTGGGAGACTGTGGTACTTTCAGTATTCTTTCCCGAAACCATGATTTAAATACATTGATTATTCTACAGTCTTTCTTATTCATTGTCCAACTTTTACATGCATCCGAGGTGACTTAAAAATACCATGACTCGGATCGGGCAAATGCATAACTGTTTGCAGTACCCAGGCACACTCCCAATGACAGCTAATATCACAAAAAGGTAAATAACCAGAAACTATTTGCTTACTGATGAGAGCTCACACCACCACCTATGAAGTTGTTGCTAAGTGTCATCGAATTGGTCCCAACTCACAACGACCCTGTATAGGGTTTCTGAGGGATGGCTGGTGAGTTTGACCTTTGCGATTGTTAACCTTGCGATTCAAACCAACCGTGTGGTTGAATGCATATCCTACAGTTCATGCCCAGACTCCACTATGAAGTATTTTGCCCCAAAATAACTAAATCTAACTAGGTTCAAGCTTCTTACTCCAATCACAAATTCATAGAAGATGCAGGTGAACATATCAAAATGACACCAGAAATGGAAACAAACAGTAGAAATAGTTTCCCGACATTGTGAAAATTATACACTTAAAAACAGTTACAATGGCAAAGTTTTTGTAATAGTTTATCATAACTCTGGAATACTATGCAACAGTGAAGAATGATGAATCTGCGAAACACCTTAATTTCACTCAGCACAATGTCCTTCAGGTTCATCTGTGTAGTGAGGTGTTTCTCAGATGGATCTGAAGGACATTTTGCTGAGTGAAATCAGTGACTCACAAAAGGGCAAATATTGTATGAGAAGAACGTTGTAAAAGGTTAAGAAAAGATGTTCTTGATAAAAACCTAGCATGGTTATAGGGGCTAGTGGGGAAGGAAAATGATTCACAGACTAGAAGACAGACACATGTTAACATGGGTGACAAGGCAGGCAATATACAACAAGAGGGAGATAAGCAGAGGAAAGATGAAGGTAGCAGGAGACAGGGAGGAATGTCATGTTAACGCTAACAGAGGTAAGTACTGTTAACTGTAGGTACATGGAGGGGATTGCAATCATTGTAATGAGGCAAAATGCATAATCTGTTCAAAGTAAAACTGATGATCTGCTGTTAACCTTCACTTAATGCAGAATAAAAAGTTAACAAATAAACATGCACCAGAGAAAGGCAATCAGCATAAATTACAGAATGTGAAAAACTGTAAGGCTGCCAATATCGCTTCTTCAACAACAACATCAAAAAACTGCAAGAAGGAACAGTAGAAACTGAAATATTAAGAGATTTAAGAAACACAGCAAGTAAATGTAAAATATATGTGGCCCTTATTTGGATCCTAATTTGAATACACCAAGATGTCTTTAGCGTTATGAGATGATCAGGGAAGTGGATACACTTTTTGGCTTTTCAGTGACATTAGGAAGTTATTGTAGTTGATACTACAGAATTCAAATTTTTGGTATGATCATGGTATGGTGATTTTTTTGCTATATTTGTTTTTTTAAAGATTGCTTATCTTTTGAAAATGAAACTTAAACTCTTTAAATATCAATTGATTTCATTTAAAATAATTCAGTTTGTCAGAAAGAAGCAAAATACTGGCCCTGAATTGATCATTATTCAATCTGGATGATAAACACGTGACAGCCCATAATACTAAGCTGTCAACTTTATAACCAGGAGAAATTTCCTATAATATAAAGAAGGAGAAAGAAAAAAAAATTTTTTTCATGGCAGGGAATCAAGAAGAAATTTCTTCTTTGCTTTCTCTTTTTTCTGTTTTAATAGATACTGTGCATCTTAAATATAATACATATTTATAAATAACATGTAAAGCCCTAGAGTGGCACTGTAGAGATAAGGACTGGACTGGTAACTTGAAGGTCAGCAGTTCAAACTCACCAGTCACTCTCAGAAACCCTATGCAGGGAAACAATGAGTCTTAACCAACTCGAGGGCACACAATAACAACTTTGTTTAAAGCTGTTTGTGTCAAATTGTCCGTGTATGTGTCCCTCTGTGTGTATATGCCTATGAATGCAGAGACAAAAATATGAGCAAGGGTCAAAAATTGTCCTTGGTGGGCAGTAGGATTGCAGATTATTTTACTTAAAATCTTACATTTTCATAGATTGCTTGAAATTTTTTACAGTGAATATATACATGTATAAGGAGCACTGGTAGCGTAGTGGTTATGAATAGGGATGCTAACCTCAAGGTCAGCAGTTCAAAACTACCAGCAGTTCCACAGGAGAAAGATGAGGCATTCTGCTCCCGAAAAGATTTACAGCCTCGGAAATGCTGTGCAGGATCGCTATGAGTCGGAACCGACTCCACGGTACTTAACATCAACAACATATACACGTAGATCAAGAAAAAGTAAAACTACTTCTACTTTGGGGGGAGGAAAATCTACCAAATGAAAAGAAAAGTTCTTGGAGGGGAAAAAATGATTGCCAAAGTTGAAAATTCACTAGCTGGGCTAATTAACAAAATAAAACCAGCTAGAGAGGGCCCTTATCTTTCTCCCCTGGAACCACTGGTAGTTTTGAACTGCTGCCTATGAGATTAGCAGCCCGATTCATAAACATTTTTGCTCCTGTAAAGATTTGTTATTGTTGTTGTTAAGTACCGTGGAGTCAGTTCCGACTCACAGAGACCCTGCACAGGGTTTCCGAGGCTGTAAATCTTTACGGGAGCAGAAAGCCTCATCTTTCTCCCATGGAACACCTGGTAGTTTCGAACTGCCAACCTTGAGGTTAGCAGCCCAATTCATAACCACTATGCTACCAGAGCTCCTTTGTAAAGATTTACAGCCTTGGAAATCTTATACAGGGTCCCTATGAGTCAGAACCGACTCCACAGTACATAACCACCACCACCATAGAGGTCATTGGAGTCCTGGTGTGGTGCTGCAGGTTAATGCACTGGACTGTGAGCTATTGAAGCTCACTGGTCACTCCTCAGAAACCCTATAGAGGTAACAACAATAGAGGATTTTAGCATAAACTGAGGAATTTCCCCAGAATTCCGCAAAAAGAACAAAAGGGAATGAAAGCACTGCTGTAAGACATATAAAGAAGATCCAAACATTCTTACATCCATCTGAAATGATGTTCAGGGAAGAACAGAAAGAATGATGAGGACATGTAATCAAAGAAACCCCCCCTGGTAACTTCAGGGTCAGCAGCGTAAACTCACTTATCTCTCTCAGAAATCCTATACAGGGAAGCTATGAATCATTAAACTGAAAAGAAACTATCAGTGTCAATAATTATGAGCAAAAAAGAGATCCATGATGGGGAGTTCAAGGTTCTGAGATCATTCTGTCCTGGGGGCACAGAGAGTGGGAAGGGCGACATTTATTGACAAAGTACCAAAAATGATTTCAACATGAAATTTCTCATCAGTAATTCTGAATTTTTGAATACAGTAAAGCAGTAACTTCAGAGTCTTAAGAAAAAGAATTTTTTAAAATCTAAAATCCTAACATCTCTAATCCCATTGGATTAGCATTCAAGTGAAAGGACAAAATAAATACATTTCTAGAAAATACAAGCCAAAACCCAAACCCACTGCTGTCGATGTGATTCTGACTCGGAGACCCTGCAAGACAGGGTAGAACATCCCCCCAGGGTTTCCAAAGCTGTAAATCTTTACAGAAACAGACCTCCACATCTTTCCCCCAAGGAGCAGCTGATGGTTTGAACCATCATCTTATTAGTTAGCAGCCGAGTACTTAAATGCTGCACAACCAGGGCTCCTCTCTCCAGAATGCAAGGACTTAAAAAATCTACCTCCCACAAAAGAAGTACTAGAGCATATACCCCCTCATTAGGAAGAGAGGGAGGGAGGGAAGAAGAAAGAATAAAAAAAAAAAAAATAGTGAAACTAGAAAGAAGAAAAAACGGAAGGAGAGGTGAAGGCAGAGAGAAAATGATCTAAGCCTTAAGAAGTAGATGTGGGAGGATGGCTAGGAAATTTTAATGTGCTAAGAGTCTTGTCTTCTTCAAAAGATCATATGTGTTGAAAAACTGCATATAATTATAAGATATTATAAGCCTAAATATGTGTGCTAACAATTAAGAATAAAAAGAAAAAAAAATACTATGTATCCATCAACCTCCTATAAGGGAAAACTGGACAAACAAAAAACATAATTCAACTATGCTTCAAAAGATCTTCCTCATGCCTCAAGACATATAAATATTATTCTATGTTTTTGTTGCTGTTCATTTTATACGGCATTATTGGCACTTGAAACTAGTTAGTCCTTTTGTAATTTCTTTGACTCATACAACCCTACAAATAACAGAATGAAACAGTGGCCAGTCCTGTGGCAACTTTACAATTGTAACTATGTTTGTGTTCATTGTTGTAGTCACGGTATCAATCCATTCTTTTGAGGGTCTTCCTCTTTTTCACTCACTACTTTACCAACCATGATGTGCTTCTTCAGAGACCCCAGTTCCTCCTGAAAACATGTCCAGAGCACAAGAGATGAAGTCTTACCAATTTCACTCCTAACAAGCATTCTGGCTGTACTCCTCCAGGACAAATTTGTTTGTTCCTCCTTGTTAGTATAGGATGTGAAACAAGAATGTAACTTGCCATCTTTTCCCTTAAATAGGTAACCCAATTGTCCCAGCATCCTTTATTGAATAATTCATCCCTTCCTCACAGATTTCAAATGCCAACTTTATTATATGCTAAATAATTATATACACTGGAGTCTATCTTTGGAGTTTCTGTTCTGTTCCACTGATCTGTCTGTCTATTCTTGTAGTACGGCAATATGGGATTTAATTATAGTAGTTTTATGTTATATCTTGGCAGGGCAAATCCCCCCTCATTATCCTTCTTTTCAACATTTTCTTGGCTATCACTGGATGTTTGTTCTTCCAAATGAACTTAGATTTCAGTTTATCAAGATTTTTTAAATACCAATGAAATTTGTACTGAAAGTATGTTTGGAATTTTATCGGAATTGTCAACCCCCCGCCAAAAAAAACCACCAAAATTATGGGACTTTGAAATTGTATAAAATATATAAATTAAGTTCAAGATAATTGGCACCTTTATAGCAATTGGTCTTTTCATTAAAAAATGAGGGTCTCCTTGCTAAAACAGTATTTCATGCCCTCCCCAAAGCCTTTTATTTTCTCCACATAGGTCCTGCACACTTCTCATTTAGTATAATTGCATTCAATCTGCATGCTAAGCAAATAATCTGAAAATCTGGATTACAAGAAGAAGATATGACATCAGGATCATATCGATGAACGTTCATACCGATGAACATCCTGCAATCTAGCTTGCTGAAAGTGAACTGGATCTGAAATATTTACTGATGAAGACCAAAGACTACAGCCTTTTAGTGGGGATTGCACTTCAGGGTAAAGAAAATGAAAATCCTCATAACTGGACCAATAAATAGCATCATGATAAATGGAGGAAAGATCCAAGTTGTCAAAGATGTCATTTTGCTTGATCTACCATCAACAGTCAAGAAATCAAAGAACATATTGCTTTACACAAATTGGCTGCACAAGACCTCTTTAAAGTATTCAGGAATGTCAGTTTGAGGACTAAGGTGTGCCTGACCCAAGCCATGGAATTTTCAATAGCCTCATACACATGTGAAAGTTAGACAGTGAATAAGGAAGACCGTAGAAGAATTGCTGTATTTGCGTTAAGATGTTAGAGAAGAATATTGAAAACACCATGCACTGTCAGAAAAACAAACAAATCTGTGTTGAAAGAAGTACAGCCAGACTGCTCCTTAGAAGTCAGGATGGCAGACTTCCATCTCTCATTCCTTGGACACGTTATCATCAGGAGGGACCAGTTCCTGGAAGAAGGACAATGTGCTTGGAAGGTCAGGGAAAAAGAGGAAGATACCCAGCGAGATTGAGTGACGTCAGCAATGAACTCAATTGTAACAATAGTTGTAAGCATGGTGCAGGACTGAGCATTGTTTTGTTCCGTTGTGCACAGGGTCTGTATGAGTGGGACCGATTCCATGGTACCTAACAATAACAGCATTTGAGGAGTTCTTTTATTGTGCTATTGTGATGTTAACATTTTTATCCATTTTCTTTTTAAATTGATTATTGATTACAAATAGAGAAGCAATAGATTTTCATTACATTTAAGAGTTGGCTTCAAAAAGTCCATGGAAAAATTCCGTTTGGTTTTCATTTCATTTTCCACAAACTTTTTGCATCTCCCTCAGATTTTATAAGTAATTAGTTTATTGAACTCATAATAGTTTGGGCAGGTTTTAAGTTGCTTCTCTTGAGATTTTTTTTAGAAAAAAATAATCATATTATCTCAAATAAAATTTTTCTTTTCACCTACTTTTCTCCTGATCATATTTCAATATTTTGAAATTTTAGGTCATAGAAATGCTAATAGCAAATAGTCTTGTCTCTTTCCAGGATTTCATCAGCTTCAGCTGCCAGGTTTTCCACTTGAAGTAATTTTTTAATGTGTCATTTTCCTCGGGAATTGTCCATAGTATTTCTCCTCAGCGTATTCTCTTATCTAGGGTGTTATTAGGACATTTCTAGTTCTTTCCTCATATGGTATTGTTGTTTCTACACCCTCCCCCATGAGGTTTGTCTTTGTTGTTATCTATTTTATTAGTCTATCCTTGGAAAGAAGCAGATCTTGAACGTATTTATAAATTCCACTGTTTTCCTTTTTTCTACTTTATCAGTCGCTTCTTTTATTTTTATTTATCCCACTTACAGGATATTGTTGTTGTTGTTATGTGTCGTGGAATCGGTTCCGACTCATAGTGACCCTGTGCAGGGTTTCCAAGGCTGTAAATCTTTACGGGAGCAGAAAGCCTTATCTTCTCCTGGGGAACAGCTGGTAGTTTCGAAGCTGACCATGAGGTTCACAGTTCGATTCATAACCAGTATGCTACCAGAGCTCCTTATTTACAGGACAGGAGCGTTGTTGTTGTTGTTGTTGTTGTTAAGTACCGTCTAGTTGATTATGACTCACAGCGATCCTGTATAGGGTTTCCGAGGAGCCGCTGGTGAACTTGAACCAACGACCTTGAGGTTCAAATCGACCTTGTAGCCCAGTGCTTATCCTACAGAGCCACACCAGGACTCCGAGGTCAAATTGTCCAAGTTTGGATCCTGCATTGGTCATCTACAAACTGTCTGACTTGGGCAGGTTACTTATCTTCCTGTACTTCAGCTCCTCTCTGAAAAGCAGCAGTTTTTCAGAACTCGATGGGGCGGCCTAGCTCTTCTGGGTCTCTCAGGTTTGCACTTTGATAGGATACAGTGTTTCAGCCCATTTCTCTCCCTTTCTCTTTGCGGACATTATCTGTGTTGTCCCTCTCTGAAAGGTTTCTGCCTTAACAGGTTCCAGCTGTCACAGGTTTTACTGTAGTCAGTGGTTCAAGCTTACCACCTGCTCCTCGGAAACCCTATACAGGGTCATTATGAGTCAGAATCAACTCAACAGCACTTAACAACAACAACCAATCTCATGGAAACTGTAGGAATGAAATGGATTAAAACATACTCAGAACTAGGCACAACATATTGTGCATATTCAAAAAATATAATGTCCTGATGTGGCGCTATGGGTGAACGCGCCAGACTGCAAAGCCATTTGAACTGCAAGGTCAGCAGTTCAAGCTCACCAGCAGCTCCTCGGAAACCCTATACAGGGTAGTTATGGGGCAGAACCTACTTGATGGCACTTAACAACAAGCTTAAGGAACCCTGGTGGCTGTGTAGGATAAACACTGGGCTGCTAACCAGTTCAAATCTACCAGTCACTCCTCAGGAGAAAGATGAGGCTTTCTGGTCCCATAAAGATTTACAGTATTTGACACTCAATACAGGTGACCATGAGTCAGAACCAACTCAGTGGCCATGGTTTTTGTTTTATAAAGCTTGAAGTAACTGCTCAGTTTGTTAATTTCCATTTTTTATTAAAAATTAAATAAAATTCTTTCAGTTCAGTTTTGGCTGCCTCCTGCGTCTTGTATTTATTGCTGCCATTGGTTTATGTTTCCAAGGGACTGATCATTATCATTTCAATTTCCTCATGGACCCAGAACTATTTAGAAAAGATGACACCCCATCCCTTATTTACAAACAGTTGCTTTAGTCTAGAACTTTTCTTCAAAACATCCAAAACATCAGTTATAATCCTATTCTTCCTTACCTTCTTTGGGGGTTCATTTCTGGTTTCCAGGTAGCTACCAAAATTCCTGGTACATAATTTGTATGCAGTAAGTAAACGTTTGCTGATTAACTCCCTCCCAGTGATTAGGTGTGGTGCTGTAGGATAAAGCACCGGACCACAAGGTCAGCGGTTCCAACTCCCCAGTGGCTCCTTGGAAACCTTGTACAGGGTTGCTATGAGACAGAATGGACTCTGGCCAACCCACAGAGCTAAGAGCTGTCACACTTGCCCAAGAAGGCTGAGAGCAGAACCCGGTGCCAAGGGCAAGAAGGTGCTGTCTTGATCAAGAACTGTATCCCAGTTTTACTATTACTTCTGAGTTTGGTCCTGGTGCCACGTTATACCTATTACTTCTTTAGCTGTAAGTAAGCAGCACTTAACAACAACAACAGGCAAAGAAGATCAGCACTAGACTACGAACCACAAGATTGGTGGTTCAAACCCACCAGCTGCTCCTTGGAAACCCTATGCAGTCCCTATGAGTCAGAACCAATTAGCTGGCACTTAACAACAACAATAGGCAAATTAGGAGTCCTCATTTGGTGCTGTAGGATAAGCACTAGGCTTCAAGGTCAGTTCACAAGGTCAGTGGTTCAAACTCACCAGTGAGGTCAGTTCACTCAGTCAGTGGCTCCTCAGAAACCCTAAATAGGGCCGAGAAGAGTTGGAACCGACTTGATGGCACTTTACAACAGGAAGGTGTTTGTGGTTCACCAAGGGAACTAGACAGCTTGCTAATACTGTAAATTAGGGGTTTGACACCCTTATGGAGGTGTGGTTGTGGACCACGGCGTCAATTCTAACTCATAGCGACCCTGTATAGGTTTTCCAAGGTTGTAGGAGCAGAAAGCCTCATCTTTTTCCCGGAGAATGGTGGAATGACTGGTAGTTTTGATCTGCTGACCATAGGCTTAACAGCCCGACTCGTAACCACTCTGCTATCAGATGAAGTTGCTGATGGCGGTGTGCCGTAGAGTCGGTTCTGACTGTACAGCGACCCTGTACAGGGTTTCCGAGACTGTAAATCTTTACAGGAGCAGAACGCCTCCTTTCTCTCATAGAACACTGAATAGTTTCCAACCGCTGACCTTGAGGTTAGCAGCCTGACTCGTAACCACAACACTACCAGAACTCCTTTTAGGTGAAGGCAGAACTTTGGAAAACTTCTCATGGCATCATATCTAGTATTTCCCTCACCCAGGTGATCTCTGTTTGTCTTTGTCCTGTTTTTATTCCTATTTAAGGGGTCCTGGTGTGACGCTGTGGGTTAATGCGCTGGACTGCAAGGGCTGTTTGAACCACAAGGTCAGTGATTCAAGTTCACCAGCCACATCTCAGAAACCTTATACAGAGTCAGATCCAACTCCATGGCACTTAAAAACATGTTTATATATGTGAACACAGGGTCTCTTTTCTCTCTATTAACGGTGGTGAGATCATTAGGAAAAGAATAGGGTGAGTGGCTGTCCAACATGAATAATGGAACTAGTGTCACTGACTTATACATCTAGAAACTGTTGAACTGACATGTTTTGTTGTATATAGTTTCACCACAATAATAAGAAGAGGAAGAATGCATCAGCCATTGAAAAAGTCCCTCTAAGCATCTTTCCAATTAGCCCCAGAAATAAACAATCCATTCTGATCAAGGAGGAGCACAGATGCCAAGTGACAGGAAACTGTCTATGTGTACCCTCAGGAAGTCCTGGTGTGGCGCTGGACCGTAAAGTCAGTTTGAACCGCAAGGTGGCAGGTTCAACCTCATAAACTCCTCCTCAGAAACCCCATACAGGGTCACTATAGGTCAGAACCAACTCGACAGCACTTAACCACAACGCTACAGGGAAAAGAAGTTGGGAACAGAGTTTGCAGAGTTACTGAGCTTCTGGTGAAAGTATTTGTTTTACACCAAGTGTTTCCATGAAGTTGTGCAAATCAAATTTCCTGTTAACTAAAACATTTTAAAGAAAGTAGTGAAGCTAGAGCTGGCTATTTAAAGAAACAAACGAAATCCTTTTGTGATGCAAATAAACACCCCCTCATTTCTGTTTAGCAAATTCAGGATAGACCAGCTTTTCTTAAAGAAGAGGTAAGGTTTCCTGGGCCACACTGCAAACTGTAGCAGGTCCTACTTTCAAATAGATGCCTGGTAAGAGTCAGGAATCCCTAGACACTAATGTGATTGATTGAACAACTCCGTACAGCCTTCTGAATCCAGCATGTAGTCAGGTTTTGTTCCTACTTTGTTGCTGTTGTTAAGTGTCGTCAAGTCAGTTCCAACCCACTGTGACCCTGTATAAGGTTTTCAAGAAGCATCTGGTGAGCTTGAACCACCAACCTCACGGCTCAGACCGACCTTGCAGTCCAGCACAATAACCGGCAGCACCACACCAGGATGCAATGTTTGGAGGGGGAAGGGAAAACCTAAGCCTGTATTTAACTATGTGAATTACTTCCTAAAAACTTGGAATATTGGATAATACCGGTCCTCTTTGTAAACGGAAATCGAATAAACATTTAGCCTTTTAGAAAGACCATCTAGGATCTCAACTCCAACCACTAAACTTTATTCACTCCAAGGGACCAAATCAAGTCACCACCAGTTTTCTTTTTCTCATCTTCCTCTTCTACCCAATGCTCACAGGACTCTACAGGTCTTTGTGCCTAAATCCACGTCAATCTGAAACAGAAACTCCAGCACGGGCTACAGAGATCTGTGTTGGGAGAAGAAAGAGAAAGGCCCTCAGTATTATTCTCTGCCCTCGCCTCTTGCCAGGTGCCTTCAAGAGAGAAGGCCATCATCTGCAGGGTGACAGTCCGGTCTCTGGAACCACACAGACCTCCGTTTCAACTCTTAGTCTACCACCTATAAGGTGAAGAACCAATTTTGACACTTCTGAGCCTCCATTTTCTTCTGCAAAATTAGGCTAATAATAGTATTTCCTCTTAGAGGGTTGTTGAGGAGCTCAAATGAGACAACGTGTGTATAGTTATTTTACAGCACAGTTTTACAGTAGCTTTAGAGGAGTATCATTCCCTCTATGTCAAAGCTGACTCACAGAGTTTGCCATATTAGCGGCCAAAGGTTCAGGCTCACCAGCGGCTCCTCAGAAACTCCATACAGGGTCGCTATTGGTCAGAACCAACTAGATGGCACTTAACAACACAAAGCATCAGCAGAGTCCAGGTGTGGACATGCCTGGACTGCTGACCACAAGGCTGGCAATTCAAAGGCACCAGCCACTCCTCGGAAATGCTATACAAGGTAGCTGTGAGTTGGAAGTGGCTTGACCATGCTTAATAACAACAGTGCCCAAGATGCGGTGACCCACCTCCATGACTGAAGGTAGACAAATCTCACAAGCATTTCCCACCTGACACCTGGCTGCATGCTACTTGAGTCTGACCAGAGCTTTCATATCCAGGATTTCAGCAAGCCTCATCCTGGTCCTGTGAGGAAGCTGTTAGGGTCCTCATTACATCACCAGGGAGACTGATGCTGGGAGAGAAGTAGGTTGCCCACCATCACTCAGCTAGTCAGTGGCAAAGCCGGTATTTGAAAGCAGATTTGCTTTCCTTTAAAGCCCACACTTTCAACTCATATGGTGCGGTTCCATTTGTGTTTGTCATTCATCTGATTGTTCCAGAAGAAAAACGCCTTCATTTTCCTCACCCCCGCTACCCAGGCAGTTACTAAATCCTACTGATTCTTCCCTTTTATACCATATCCTCCGGTACATTCCCCACTGACTCCACCTTAACTGCCCTCTAACTCAGACGGGAAATTTTGTAAAAATACCTTAGCTGGTCTTCCCATTCCCAGTCAGTTCACCTTGATATGATGTTACCTCTCTGAGCCAAAGTTTCCATAATCACAAAGGAGGTTAGTGTTGTTATTGTTAAGTGTCGTCAAGTTGGTTCCGACCCATAGCAAACCTGTATGGGGTTTCTGAGGAGCGGCTGGTGAGCTTGAACTGCCAATCTTGAGATTCAAACAGATCTTGCAGTCCAGTGCATTAACCCACAGCACCACACCAGGACTCCAAGACTACAATGTCACAGGGCTGCCATGGAAACTCAGTGAGAGCTTTCTCACTGATGTCATCTGGGGATGCATGCAGCCATGTCCTGTCTGAAGTTCTCAATGAAGGTTCATGGCTTCCCTCAGGATGGAGGGGTTTGTGGTATAAGGTCAGCAGTCAAGGTGCCTGGATCGTACACCTGGGCAAAGCTACCCAGTCTGTCATACCGGGATAAAAATAGTGTCCTCTTCATAGAGTTATTCTTGCTGTTAAGTGTCATCAAATCGGTCCTGACCCATAGCAACCCTATATAGGGTTTTCAAGGAGCAGCTGGTAGGTTTGAACTGCTGACTTTGTAGTTCACGGTCCAGTGCTGATCGTACAGCACCAGTCCTCATAGAGTTCTTAGAAGGATTATATGAATGATTTATGAATGAATATGAATGAATAAATATGAATTAGCACAATGTCCACATACACTAAGTCAATTCTATGCTAAGTCAATTTTATCACTACCAACTCTCCCACTCGCATCTCTAAGTAACCTACGTTTTACTGTTGCTGTTAAGCATCATCAAGTTGGTTCTGACCCATAGCAACCAAGGAGTGGTGGTTGAATTTGAACTGTCAACCTTGCAGTTCAAACCGACTTTGTGGTCCAGTGCTTATCCTACAGCACCACACCAGGACTGTTATAGGGAGGATTAAATGAATGAATATTAATTAGCACAGTGTCCACACACAGTAAGCCCCTAATACATGCTATGTCAATACTATTCCTATCAACTTCCCCCACCCACATCTCTATGTGACCTACACATTCCAGGAAAATTCACCCTCTGAAAATGCAGTTTTGCTTAGATCCCACTGCTCTGGAGCCCACTGGCTGTCTTTCACTCTGTCCTATCCAATATGATACTCACTAACCACATGAAAGCTAAGAAGTCTTAAAATACTTAGGATGAAGATCAAGACCACAGCCTTTGGTATGGGTTGCACCTCAATGTAAAGAAAACAAAAACCGTACCATTGGACCAATAAATAATATGATAAAAGGAGAAAAGATTAAAGTTATCCATGACTTCATTTTGCTTGGATCCACCATCAACATTCTTGGAAGCAGCAGTCAAGAAATCAAACATAGTATTGCATTAGACAAATCTGCTGCACAACACATCTTTAAAATGTTGAAGAGCAAATATGTCAGCTTTTTAAGGTGCGCCTGACCCAAGGTATTTTCAATAACCTCATGTGCATGCGAAAGCTAGACATTGAATAAGGAAGACCATAGAAGAATTGATGCGTTTGAGTTATGGTGTTGGAGGAAAATATTAGAAGTACCATGGACTGCCAAAAGAACAAACCAATCTGTTTTGGAAGAAGTGCAGCCAGAGTGCTTCTTGGAAGCCAGGATGGCTAGAGTTCGTCTTTCATACTTTGGACATATTGTTAGGAGGGACCAGTCACTGGAAAAGGATATCATGTTTGGTAAAGTGAAGAGGTGGAAAGAAAGAAGACCCCCAGTGAGATGGATTGGGCACAGTGGCAGCAACATTGGGCTCAAATGTAGCAATGATTGTGAGGTTGGCCCAGGATTGGGCAGTGTTTCAATCTGTTGTGTATAGGGTGGGTCGCTATGAGTCGGTACCAACTCAAGTACACCTAACAACAACAACCACCACATGTGGCTATTTATATTTAAATTAATTAAATAAGTTTAAAAGTGAGTTCTTCATTCACACTAGCCACATTTCAAGTGCTGGACAGTCGCATGCATATCGGGACAGTGCAGCTATATCTCCATCACTGTAGGAGTCCTGGTGTGGCGCTGTGGGTTAATGCGCCGGACTGCAAAGCCATTTGAACTGCAAGGTTGGTGGTTCAAGCTCACCAGCTGTTCCTCAGAAACCCTATACAGGGCCGCTATGGGTCGGACCTGACTTGACGGCACATAACAAGAACAACAAATTAGTGTAGAAAGTTCTCCTGGACAGCAATGGTAGCCATCCTCACTGTAACCACAGTCTCAAATTTCTCTCTTTTCCTCCCACTCTGCTGCTCCACACTCTTGCTGAAGGACCCTCTTGGATGAATGTGTACCACCAGTTCATATGCTCAGACATAGCTGGCCATCCTGCTTCAAATGTTTCCACTTTGGTTACATATATTTCTGAGTTAAAATAACTATCACAGAACAGAGTTAAGACCTTTTACTTCACATGTGGTTACCATTGTTAAGTGCTGTTGAGATGGTTCCAACTCATAGTGACCCTGTGTAGGGTCTCAAAGGCTTTGAATCTTCATGGGAGCAGAAAGCCTCATCTTTCTCCCATGGAGCTGCTGGTGGGCTCGAACCGCAGACCTTGTGGTTTGCAGTACAGTGCTCATCGTATGTAGCCACTGTGCTCCCTGAGATGTGGTGTGAGGATGAAATCAGATTCACATGTCTGGCACAGAACTGACTCAGATCTAATTCTTAATAAAATGTTTAAATGAATAAATGACCAGTGAATGGGTACTTTTGATCATGTCTGCATTGAGAAGTTGCTCACCATGGCTAAGTCAAGAGGAAAGCAAATGCAAACAGAGGTAGTGAAATGGTTTGTGTGAGCAACTGGTCCCAAGATACACATGCTGCCTGAACCCAAAGAGGTATTTCACAGCCCCGCTTATGTGACTCTGACTATACTGTGAAAATTTCTTTTCAAAAGAGTATACCATAGAGCAAAGCAGAATGCCAGACCTTATCCATAGAAGCGGCGACACCAGAGATGGGGACATGGAGAGAGGGAGCAGCTGAGGACTCTAGATTCATGGGAAGAGAGGGACTAAGAGATGGCAGCCAGGAGGCAGACTTGCAGAATGTGCCCTTTGGTGGTGTAAATTATACCTGAGTGTTTTAAAAAAAAAATAGCTGAATTGAATAGAAAGAAATACTGTTGATGACGGTACATGGAGGGGATTACAATCATTGTAATGAAACAAGGTGTATGATTTGTTGAATGTAAAACGGATGGTCTGCCCTGTAAACTTTCATGCAATCCACAGTAAAAACCATTAAAAAAAAGAAAAAGAAGAAGAGTATACCATGATTATGGATTAAAAAAAAAAAAATCAAACATTACAAGCAACACAACCACATTCTCAATTGCCAAAGGGAACAACTCTTTCCAATTTCCTGTCTCCTTCGAGAGAAATTCTCTGCACATAAAAGTACATGGATGGAAGTTTTCTCTGCCTCTTTAGTTTATGCCTGTGTCCCGTTTGCTTTTGCATAAATGACACCTATTCTACACCAAGGTTCTCAGCAGCACATCTGAATCACCCAAGGAGCTTTTAAAGCAAATCAGTGCTGAGGCCCCACCCCAGAGACTCTGATTTCATTGGTTGAGGGCAGGGCCCAGGTATCTGAAAGTTTCAAAAGCTCCCCAGGTGATTCTAATGGGCTACAAGTGTTGTGCATCATTGCTTGGCACACTTCCTGCCACATACTTCTCCCCCAGAGAGCACACATGGGACCCTGTTCCATAGCAACAGGAAGAAAGTGACCCCATTCTGTTTTCCACAACTACATCTCAATGCATTATATGGGTGGGCTATGGTCTATTAGCCCACCCCTACAGGGAATCCTTAAAGATGGTGATTATTCCCTCATGTTAGAAAGGAGGGAAACAAATCATACTTCCCTATTTATGAACAGCCAAGCGCTATGAAGAGAAAAAATCTAACACGATAATATTGCAATGGTCAGCAACAGCAGCAAATGATTGCTTTAGGAGTTAATTAATGTTACCAAGTTTCTTTAAACTTGACAAAGCAGTTCAGCCACTAAGATGTAAAGAAGGGGATTCAGAAGTGAAAACCCCACAAGAAGGAAGAGTCCCCTTACCCCACAGCTATAACACCCCTGGAAGATTGCCCACAGGTGAGCCCCTCAGGTTGGAAGGTACTCATAATACAACTGCGTCAATCCTGACGACATGAATGGAGTAAAGCTTTCAGGACCTTCATTTGCTGATGGGACACGACTCAAAATGAGGAGAAACAGTTGAAAACATCCATTAATAATCAGAACATGAATTGTATGAAATAGGGATCTAGGAAAATGGGAAGTTGTCAAATATGAAATGAAACACACAAACACTGATAGCCTAAGCATTGTTACTGTGGTTGTTGTTGTTGTTGTTAAGTGCTGTCGAGTCAATTCCAACCCTTAGCGACCCCGTACAGGGTTTCCGAGGCTGTAAATCTTTATGGGAGCAGAAAGCCTCATCTTTCTCCTGCAGAATAGATAGTAGTTCCGTACAGGGTTTCCGAGGCTGTAAATCTTTATGGGAGCAGAAAGCCTCATCTTTCTCCCGCAGAATAGATAGTAGTTTTAAACTGCTGACCTTAAAGTTCGCAGGCCGATTCATAACCACTACACTACCAGAGCTCCTTGTTATTGTTGTTCGGTGCCATCAAACTGATACCAACTCACAGCGACCCTATGTACAACAAAACAAAACAATGCCCGATCCTGCGCCAACCTCAGCCGTTGCTACATTTGAGCCCATTGCTGCTGCCACTGTGCCAGTCCACAGGGAGCACTCTGGCTGCACTTCTTCCAACACAGATTGGTTTGTTCTTTTGCCAGTTCGTGATGCTTTCACTATGTTCCTCCAACCCCCGATCTCAAGTGTATTAATTCTTCTATGGTCTTCCTTAGTCACCGTCCAACTTTTGCATGCATATGAGGTGACTGAAAATACCACAGCTTGGCTTAAGCATTAGTGATCTGAAATGGACTGGTATTGGCCATTTTGAATCTGACAATTACATGGTTTACTACATCAGGAATAAAAAAATGAAGAGGGAAGGTATCACATTCATTATCAAAAAGAACACTCCAAGATGTGTCTTGAAGTATAACGCTGTCTGTGATAGGATAATATCCATGCCCCTACAAAGCACACCAGTTAATACCACTATTATTCGAATTTATGCACCAATGTCTAAAGTCAGTGAGGATGAAATTGAAGAATTATACCAACTTCTTCAATGTGAAGTTGATTAAACATGCAATGAAGATGTGTTGGTAATTACT
>NW_006408620.1:1442255-1461570 GCF_000296735.1 Chrysochloris asiatica
AAAACGAAGAAGAAGAAACACTGCCAGATCCTGGACCAACCTCACAATTGTTGCCATAGCTGCCGCCACCGCTCCAAGCCACCTTGTTGGAGGGTCTCCCTCATTTTTGCTGACCCTCCACATTACCAAACATGATGCCCTTTCCCAGAGACTAGTCCCTTCTGATAATATATCCTAAGTATGAGAGACAAAATCTGGCAATCTTGGCTTCTCAGGAGCATTGTGGTTGCACTGCTTCCAACACAGAATTGTTTGTTCTTCTGGCAGTCCATGGTTCTATTAATAATCTTCTCCAATGCCATAACTCAAGTGTATCAATTCTTCTACAGTCTTCTTTACTCATTGTCCAACTTTCACACGCATACAAGGTTACTGAGGACACCTTAGTCCTCAGATTGACATCTTTGCTCTTGAGCACTTTAAAGAGGTCTTGCGCAGCAGATTTGCCTAGTGTAATATGGTGTTTAAGGAGCTCTGGTAGCATAGTGGTTACGAATCAGGCTGTGAACCTTAAGGTCAGCAGTTTGAAACTACCAGCCGCTCCACAGGAGAAAGATGAGGTTCTCTGCTCCCGTAAAGATTTACAGCCTCAGAAACCCTGTACAGGGTCGCTATGGGTTGGAACTGACTTGACAGCACTTAACAACAACAACAATACAGTGTTTGATTTCTTAACTGCTGCTTCCATGAGTGTTGATGGTGGATCAAGCAAATTGAAGTCTTTGACAACTTCAATCTTTTCTCCATTTATCATAATGTCCTTTATGGGTCCAGTGGTGGGGATGTTTGTTTTCTTTACATTGAGGTGCAGCCATACCAAAGGCTGTGGTCTCTGATCTTCATCAGTAAGTATTCCAAGTCCTCTTAGCTTTCAGCAAGGAAGGTTACATCATTTGCATACCACAGGTTGTTAATGATTCTTTTTCCAATACTGATGCCACAATCTTCTTCATATAATCCAGCTTCTTGGATTGTCTGCTCAGCATATACATTGAGTAAGTAAGGTGAAAGAATGCAACCCCCCTGGCAAACACCTTTCCTGATTTTAAACCATTCGGTGTCCTTTTGTTCTGTTCAAACAACTGTCTCTTGATCCATGTACCATTCCTCATGAGCACAATTTAGTGTTCCAGAATACTCTTTCTCCAAAATGTTGCCCATAGCTTGTCATGATCCACACAAATGAAAGTCTCTGTGGAGTCAAGAAAGCACAGATGAACATCTGTCTGGTACTCTCTGCTCTCAGCCAAGGCCCATCTGATGTCAGTAACGATATCCTCGTTTTAGTCCTCATCTGAAATTAGCTTGAACTTCTGGAAGTGTTCTGTCAGTGTACTGTTGCAACCATTTTTTAATGATCTTTAGCAAACTTTTATTTGCATCTGATATCAATTATATTGTCTCAGGATTTCCACATTCCATTCAAATGGGCATAAATCTGGATCTCTTCCAATCAGTTGGCCAGGTAGCTGTCAACAAATTTCTGGGCATAGATGAGTGAGTGCCTCCAGTGCTACATCAGTTTGTTGAAAGATCTCAATTTGTATTTCACCAATTCCCTGAGCCTTGTGATTTGCCAACGCCTTCAGTGCACGTTGGACTTCATCCTTCAGTACCACTGGTTCTTGATCATATGCTACCTCTTGAAATGGCTGAACACTGATTATTTCTTTTTGGTACTGTGACTCCGTGTATTAATTCCATCTTCTTTTTATGCTTTCTGCATCATTCAGTATTTTGCCCATAGAATCTTTCAATATCGCAAGTCAGGGCTTGAATTTTTTCTTCAGTTCTTTCCATTTGAGAAAGGCTGACTGTGTTCTTCCCCTTTGGTTTTCTAACTCCAGGTCTTTGCACATTTCATTGTAATATTTGACTTTGCCTTCTTGAACTGCTCTTTGAAATTTTCTGTTCAGCTCTTTTACCTCCTCATTTCTTCCATTTGCATCTCTAAACATTCTACCATTTGCTTTAGCATCTCTAATTCAAAAACATCTGCAACAGTATATTGACAGGGAACAGCCAGAAGTTCAAGCAGGATTCAGGCAAGGACGTAGAACAAGGAATATCACTGCTGTTGTCAACGGCAGAGCCAATCCATCCCACCAAGGGTTTCCCTCATCCTCACTGGCCTTCTACTTCACCAAACATGGTGTCCTTCTTGATCCCTCAACTGATCCTTCCTGATGATACAGCCAAGCAGGTGAAATACACAAGTGCAAAAGAAATTGTTCTGTTGTCATTCATCAGATTTTCATTGGCTAATTTACAGAAGTCGATCAGCAGCCTTTTATTCCTAGTTTGTTCTTGTCTGGAAGCATCACTGAAATTTCTCCGTCATGGGTGACTCTGCTGGCATTTGAAATACTGAAAGCACAGCTTCCAGCAACACAGCAACACACAATCCATCCATGTCTGACAAACTGATGGATGGGCTAGGGGATACGGTATCAAGAGTGCTCAATTCAATCTGTCCATGCTTGGGAACTGAGGAAAGTTGAGAAACTGTTTCACTCTTCCCTTAATTCTTCTGGATATTTCAGTCCTTGATGAAGACAGTTGCTCCCAGATGTTTGCTCAGATGTGAGGATGCGCTAGGAAATAGGAGAGTTCACAGGTCTCCTGCATCCTTGGGTGCCTACTACTTACTCTTCTTTTTAGTAACCTTGCTGACGCTGCAACAGTGCTTTATGCCACCTGCCTACTACCAACATCCTACCACTGATGATGCAGGCAGGCCACATAACTGCAAGGAACTTTCTTGACATGACAATAGTCATATCTGCCTACTTGTGCCTCCGGAACTAGTTAACTTGGAGCCCAGAAATAAATTCATATCAAGCCTAGGCTCTCTACCCACTCTAAAAAGAAAACTGAGAAAGCTTACTCCTCTGGCAGGCGAAACCCTAGTAACAACTCTGCAAGAATGGGTGGCCTGCTATGTGAATGTCGCAAATATCATGAAGCCAAAAACAGAGCCCTAGAGATCTCCACAGTAGACATCGGTGGTTTTGTGTGCCCAGCATTTACACCCATTCCTCTTCTCACTGGCATTTTGATTTTCTTTTGGAAAAACATCCTTCTTCCATTGTATGCAGTCTTGGGAGGGTTGTCAGCCAAGGTACCCCACTTTTCCCTGGCCAAGGGTTGAGTACCTGAACCTAGATGGGCCAATCAAACTCTCCTTGAAATTTGAGTATTGAGTGAGAGAGTTGTTGTTAAGTGCAGTCGGATTGGTTAGGACTCATAGCAACAGTTTCCAAGGAGCGACTAGTGGCTTTGACCCTCAGAACTTGTGGTTAGTTGTCTAGTGCTTGGAAAGTCGCTGAGATGATTCATCCCAAAGAGTCACCATGAGAAAGTCTTACATTAAGTACTTCCTGCCACTTAAGTTCTTAGGTCACCACTCGTCCATCAGTTGGCCATAAGGTGGTGACTGGCATGGTCCTGTGATACTTACTGGCAGTTTTGCCCCCAGTATTTAAAATACCAGCAGGACCAATCATGGTGAACAAATTTCAGTGGAGTTTCCAGACTAACGCAGACTAGGGGGATAAAAGCCCTGGTAATTTACTTCCCAAAAAGAGCCAAAGAAAAGCTTTGTGGGTCATAACAGAATACTGCCTGGAATCATGCCGGAAGATGAGACCCCTGGGAGACACTCAAAAATACACTGGAGCCACACTATGAACATGAGCATGCTAGCAATCATGAGAATCGCAGGGGTCCAGGCGATGTTTCAGAGATGTGGGTCTCATTCCCTGCTAACGTAGTGACCACTCATCTGTCGGTGGAAGTTTGTGGGTTGTTATGATGATGAGTGGAGCTTTCAAACTATGGCCAATTAAAAAGGCCCAGTAATCAATTCCTGAAGACATGCCAATGCAAACTCTATGGATCCTTGTTGTGGTTATGTGCTGTGGAGTCGGTTCTGACTCAGCGACCCTGAACAGGGTTTCCAAGGCTGTAAATCTTTACGGGAGCAGAAAGCCTCCTCTTTCTCCCGTGGAACAGCTGGTAGTTTCAAACTGCTGACCTTGCAGCTCGCAGCCTGATTCATAACCACTACAGTATCAGAGCTCCTTCTATGGATCCTAGTAATGGTCCACATTTCAACCAAACCACAACCACTTACAGGATAGCACAGGACTGGACAGACATTTCATTCCATTGTGTATGGGGATGCCATGAGTCAGTGCTAACTTGATGGCAGCTAAGAACAAGAGCTAAACAACTAAAAAACCTTAACCAACTCAAAGACATCTAATCTCTCGCTCTGTTTTTATTTCTCCTCTTTCAGTTCTCTACAAACTCTACCTAACGGAATTCCTCAAGACTATCCTAGGTACTGTCCACTTCCTTATAGACACTCTCTCTCCAGACTTTCTCATCAATCCATGCAACCTCAGAAGCCCTATTATTATTGTTGTTGTGAAATGCTGACGAGTCAATTCTGACTCACAGAGATCCTGTATAGGGTTTCTGAGGGGCGGCTGGTGGGTTTGAACCGCTGACCACATGGTTTGCAGTCCAGTGCTGATCCTCCCTGCCCATAATTCTTCTCTGAGCTCCACATCCACATAGCCACCTGCTTTCTCATCATCACCATTTGGATATCAAACTGAACGTGCCCAAGCCAAGTCATTCTTGTTCTTCTGGCGTCTAGAACATACTCCCTGTGGATTTGCCTGCATCAATTACCCTGCAAGACATCCTTGATTCCTCCTCCATCACCGATGCTGTCAAACCTAACCCTCATTATTACTGAAAACTGGCCACTGCTCTAGGTCAGTAGGTGGCCACTATCTGCGGTCTCTGAAACTTGCATTTTGTGTAACTCTTCATTCTTCAGATCTCAAATTAAACGTCATTTCCTCTGAGAGTCTTCTCCAACCCACTAGGATAGGTTTCACTTCCTTACTGAATGTTGCTGTTTGACTTGACCTCTCCAAGCCACTTTCATTGGGACACACTGACATACAACCAACTGAGGATTAAGAAGGTATCTCTTCACAGAGTTACCTAGGGTTCAATGTGATAATACGTTAAAAACTTTAACAGACCCCCAAACTACTCCTCTAAGATATTCTCTAAACCATTATGCAAAAATATCCCTGAAGTCTTCTTCAAACCAAATGCTGTTATTATGTGTCGTTGAGTTGGTTCCGACTCATATCAAATCAAAGGATCCTTTAGCTTAATTCATAAATAAAACCTGTCTGCCTTGAGTACTGTGCTTTTTAAAAGAACTATCAATATGGGATCAAACTGACATTTTTGCATTATCTTTAGTAAAATGTTACATGCATGGGATATCAATGATATTGTCTGATGATTTCCATATTCTGTTGGGTCACCTCTCTTTGGAATGGGCACAAATACAGATCTCTTCCAGTCAGTTGGCCAGGTACCTGTCTTCCAAATTTCTTGGCATAGGTGATTGATTGTCTCCAGTACCACCTCACTTTGTTGAAAGATTTCAATTTGTATTCCACCAATTCCCAGTGCCTTGTTCTTTGCCAATGATGTCAATGCTCTTTGGACTTCCTCCTTCAGTGTTGTAGAATTTGTTGTTGTTGTTGTTAGGTGACATCAAGTCAGTATTGACTCATGGCGACCCTTTGCACAACAGAATGAATCACTGCCTGATCCTGGGCCAACCTCACAATTGTTGCCATGCTTAAGCCCTTCCATTATTTGTTTTTGTTTTCAGAATTTTGTTTATTTCTTCACCTATTGATGGATATTGGAGTTTTTTCTACTTCCGGGTAACCCTAATGAAACTTCAATCTGTGCTCATTCATTTATAATTCTTTGTGTGAATACATAAATTAGCTTCACCTTGGGTAAATACCTAGGAGTGGAATTGCTATGTCATGTGGCATTTCTATGTTTAACTTTATAAGAAACTGTCTAACTGTTTTCCACAGTGGTTTGTACCATTTTATTTTATTAATGAAAACAATCCAATGCATTCTTTTAAAAATAGATTTCAATGTCCATTCAGGTCCCAGCTGGACGTGGAATCCACTCTAGATGTCCAATTAAAGACATTCACAACTGTGGGAAACGTCATCACACCTCAGGCTAAAGGTACACCTAATGACACAGTGAAACAAGAGCCCAATGAGAGCTGGGACCATGGTGGTGGTCCTGCCAATCAGGGGCTGAGGTCCAAGAGGAAGGGAGGGAGGTGAAGGTGAAAATATCTCAGCATCAGTCTCCTCCCACTCTGGTCTCTTGTTGCCACTTCCTATTGGTGGAACTCAGACAAAAGCCGGCCATAACAAGGTCCAGGAGGTACAGTCCCCAGACATCTGCCTCCCAGGGCACATAGCAAGACAGAGAAGCATGAAGAACGTTGGTCATAGAGGGGAAAACACATTGTGTAGCCAGCACCCATCAATCCTCAGAGGAGGGGAAGAAAAGAGCACCAAGAAGTGCTCCCAGAGGCAGCACTTATAAACCAAGAACCCCAGCATGAGTTGTGAGTGATACAACCAAACTATTGTGGAGTACAGCTGGCGCTGTAACAAAATCTGGACTGCTAACCACAAGGTTGACTGTTTGAGACCAGCAACCGCTCCAAGGAAGAAAGATAAGACTGTCTGTTCCCATGAAGATTTACAGCCTCAGAAACCCTATACAGGGTCGCTATAAATCAAAACCGAGTCGACTGCAGACAGCAACAAATGCTACCATCACTACTGTTGGTGCGTCATCAAGTCAATCCCAACTCAAAGGGACTCTGAAGGACAGAGCAGAACTTCCCCATAGCACTTCCAAGGCTATAATCTTTATTTGCTTAGAGCTGACACATCTTTCTCCCAAGGAGCCATGGTGGATTTGAACCACTAACCTTCGAGTTGAGTAACTGAGCACTTAATCACTGTATCACTAGAGCTCCTTACTGTTACTACTATTAATAATAATAATAATAATAACATAGCTAAGTACTTTGACGGCACACTATGTCCCACAAGCACTTCCTGTTATGTGGTCCCATACATTCGATTCCTACTCCATCAACCTTACGTAAACCACAGCAAGTCACTGCCCAATCCTTTTGCCATCTGCACAATCATTGCCATTTTTGAACCTACAATTGCAGCCACCGTGCCAAGCCATCTTGCTGACCCTCTACTTTACCAAGCATGATGATGTCCTTCTTTAGAGACTGTTCCCTCCTAATAAAATGTTCAAAGCGTGAGGTAAAGTCTTGCCATCCTTGCTTCTAAGGAGAAGAACTCTGTCTATACTTCTTCCAACACAGATTTGTTCATTCTTCCCCAGCACATACAAAAATATTTACAGGATTATCTCATGTAGTCCTCATGAAACCATACAAGATAAGCCTAGCACTGCCCTCATTTTACTGATGAGAAAAGCTGAGACTTAGGAGTCTAAAAGCCTGCCAAGACGCTCCAGCTGTTGGTCACGTCCAAATCATTACTCTGTATTGCGCCCCTCAGAGGAAGAATCCAAGATTTGGGTTTTGTGTCACGCTCCAGTACTCATTATCTATGCGGTGGTGAACATGTTCATCCTCATTTGTGAAATGAAGATGCTTCCTGCTAATCCTTCAGATATGGTATCAGGAGGACCAACCCCAGAGAAGGACATTATGGTTGATAAAATGGAGAGTCAGTGAAAAAGAGGAAGACCCCCAATGAGATGAACAGTGGCAGCAGCAATGGACTCAAAGGTTAACAACAACTGTGAGGACAGCGACACAGGACAGTGTCCTGTCGTGCACAGGATTGCTATGAGTTGGAAGACTCAACAGCATCTAACAACTTGCTGATCCTCCCCTTAACACTACTGTTTAGAATTAAATGCAATAAAGGAGCCCCGCAAATGTTTTTAGAGCGCAAGACTTCTGTAACTCCACAATCTCGTGTCTTCCAACAACCCTGTAATAATTGCTTTCAAAAAAGGAGATGGTGGTTCAGAAAGATTGCTCAGCTCACCAAAGAATTAAAGAGGCAAAAGGCAGTATTATATACGGGGTTTGAATTCAGGTCTGCCTACCTCCAAAGTCCTACTCAGCCCTTAAGGAATGAATACCAAAAACCTTGTTGTTGTCAAGTCACTTCTAAGTCATGGCCACCCGTGTGCATCAGAGGTTTCAATGGCTGCGTCTCAGAAATAGACCTACAGGATTTTCTTCTCGAGTGCCTCTGGGTAGACTCCAACCTATTTGTTAGCAGCCAAATACATTGGCTGTCTCTCCACCCAGGAACTTCTCAGGGATGAATAGAAAAGAGAAGTATATTTACGAACAGTGAGGATTTGGCGCAGTCTGGATAAGAATCAGAGTACACGCCAGGGTGCTAAACTACAGCAGCCCCAAGCAGCCAGCTGCAATGCTCTTAGATCCATGCTCAGGAGCTTCTACCTACAGAACCCTGAGCCTCGAAGCTCAAGTACCGCCCTGGAGCAACCACCCACTCCACTCCAAGCATCCTTTGGTGATCTTCAGGATGGGGGTTGTGCTGGGAGCTATTTCCCTTTGGTGTCTCCTTAGAGACAGCGCTACCCTCCTCTGATTTCTCAGGAAACCCAGCAAGGTCTAAATCCAAACACACAAGCTGCCTGCAGCCTCCAAACTCAGCATTCTTGTCACATCTTAATACCCTGTCATTCAAGCAACACTCATCCTCCATGCACTTTGAAATCTCTTTTGCTTTCTACTCTGCCAAAAGGTTCCGATTTTTCTATACTGGCTTTGACAGGATGTGGAAGGGAACATGTGAGCCGTGAGGGCTCAAAAATAGCTAGGAACTTTTCAAAGGGGCCCATAGTGGGATGACAGGCAAGCTCTTCTGCATAACAAAGCACTCCATCCCCACCCTTCCCCACATACACACACTCACACTCATCAATCAATCCCCGAAATATCCTATCTGTGGGAGGATGAGAAGCTAATGGCATGATCAATGACACTCCCAAGGGGACAGGTGGGATGGACTCCATACAGTGGGGATTTTTCTACTGACAACAGATGGGACTTACTCAGAGCTGACCCATGGTGCTAATACAATAAATCCTGTAAATCAGAAACGTGTGTAAAGCGGAACCCTTCCATGGAAGGAAAATTCAAAAAAATATTTTCTACTATTACAGAAAGCAAGAGAATCCTGGTGTGGTGCTACAGAATATGCACTGGACTGCTAAACAGAAGATCAACAGTTCAAATCCACCAGCTGCTCCACAGAAATCCGACACAAGAGTCGCTAGGACTCAGAACCAATTCAACAGTGCTTAACAACAGACAGCAAGAGACAAATTGGAACTGCGCCCTGTCAAAGGCAGAAAACTTGGGAGACCTGAAAACACAAAGCAGGCCCATGGAGTTGGAGTTCTGTTAACAGGTTTCACAGTTAACAATAACAATGACAACAGTGATTGTGTGTCATATGCTAGGCACTGTTCTAAATTCTTCACATGGATTACCTCCTTTAATCCTCAACCCTAACAGGTAGAAACTATTAATATTCCCATTTTTGAGATGAGGAAAACGAGGTCTGAAAAGTTAGTTAAGCAGCCTGCCAGTAAATTAAGAGTCAGGACTGAAACCCAGATTGTTGGGCTCCACAATCTTTGCTCTTATCTAACCACTGTCCCTCCATCTGTTACTGGCAGGTGCCACTAAGCCAGGTCCTACTCATAGTGATGCTATGCAAAATGGAATAAAATACTGTCCAGTCCTTGATCACTCTCCCTATCATCAGTTCAAGCCCACTGTTCAGTTACTGCATCAATCCATCATGGTGGGGGGGGTCTCCTTTATGGCTGGCCCTCCATATTACTAAGCATGATGTCATTCTCCGGGGGTGGGACCCCTCATGACAACATATCCAAAGTATGAAGTGAAACCCTGTCATCCTCACTGCTAAGAGCATTCTGGCTGTTCCTTCTTCCAACACAGATTTATTTGTTCCTCTGACACCCTGTGGTATTTTCAATATTCTTCACCATAATCCGAATACATCTATTCTTCTATAGTCTTCCTTATTTATTGCCAACTTTCCCACGCAGATGAGGCGATTGAAAATACCATGGCTTGAGTCAGGTGTACCTTAGTTCTCAAAATGACCTCTTTGCTATTTAACATTTTCAAGAGACCTTTTGCTGCAGATCTGCCTAATGCAATATGTCCTTTGAATTCTTGACTACTGGTTCCAAGATCGTAGATTGTAGATCCAAGCAAAAATCAAGTTTCTGACAACATCAATCTTTTCTTCATTTATCACGATGTTACTTACTGGTCTAGTGGTAACCCCATCCCTCTTAACTGTGTCATTCCTGGCACAGTAAACCCTACAATTGTCTGATTCAAAGTGACCATTTCAGCTCACCACCATGAATACATGACCAACCATGATGTATTCAGTTTCATTTCAGATGCCTCCCAATTTCCCTAGATTCATACTTCATATAATCTCCTTTTGATTACTAATGGATGTTTGGCCGCGGTTTCTTCTCCTTTTGAATTGTGCCCCATCAGCAAATGAAGCTTTGCTCCATCCCTATCATTAAGGTCAACTCTACGTTGAGAATGTGGCTCTTCCCTAGTGGTCTTCTAAGTGTCCTCCAACCTAAAGGGTTCATCTTCTGGCACAATATCAGACAATGTTCAGCTACTATTCATGAGACTTTCAGTGGCTAACCATTCAGAGGTGGCCTGCCTCTCCGTCTCCGTAGTCTGTCTTTAGTCTGGAAGCTCTACTGAAGTGGTCCTGCTGGTATTTAAAATACCGGTGACATAGATTCCAGAATCACAGCAACACACAAGCCTCCAGAGTATGACAAACTGACAGACGAGTGGTGGATCTGCACCCTATATTGCCTATAAAGCCAAAAGCCAAGGCAGTTGCCAGCGAGGTGATTCTAGTTCATCACAATCTCAAGCGCTCTACAGGATTTTCAATTGTTGTGATGTTTCACATTGACAGACCTTTTCTTCTGAGGTGCCTGTGGGTATTCCCAAAATGTCAGCCTCGGGGTTAATAGTCAAGTGCTTAGCAGTCCCTCTGAAAAAGGGAAAGTAAGCATCCAAGTCTCCTCTTATATACTAAAGTTATAGAAAAGACCACGCAAAGAATCCTCTTCCCTGGAACCCTCAGCCGCTAGGTTCTGCTTGAGACTTGCACTAAGTCTCAACATTGATTGTTGCTACTGGATATCAGTTTATTCTGACTCTTTGAGATCCTACAGGAAGGGCTGCACTGCCAAACAGGCTTTCCTAGGATCTAATGGTGTGGCATGATGGAATAAAGCATTGGACCAAAAGGTTGGTTTGGACCACAATGTCAATAATTCAAATTCACTAGCAGCTCCTTGGAAACCCCATACAGGGTCACTTTGAGTTGAAACTGACTTGAAATTGACTCGACAGCACTTAACAACAACAATGTTACAAAAGTAGATCACAAAGTCTTTTCCCCCTGAAGAGCTGATGGATTTGAACCTCTGACCTTTCAGTTAGCCACCAAGCAATTAACTATTCTGCCCTACCATAAACCTTACCAAATCTATCACTCAAGCCACCATGCCCTCTGGCCATCAACTAGGCTCTGCCAATGGATGGAACCAAGAGGCAAAAGGAAAGGACTCAGAGAGAGGCTGAGGTTTTTCTTTCCTCAGCCTTGGGGTCATCACTCTAGTGGCAGCTGAGTCCTCTCAGGACCACTGCCCAGGAGCTGACTGCTCCTTCTTCCTTGGTTCAGTCTCTCAATAGGCCCCACACTAGTTCCTTCCTCAAGATGATTAGTTTCCCACAAAATAGTTGCCTCAACATCCCTGATTTGCAATCCTAACCCTACCCACACCGCCATAAAGAATCCCCTCATCAAACTACCTTCATGAATGCTACCAGAGTGATTACTGTTCCCTACTGCTATCCCAATCAGAACAATCAGAGAGGTGGGGGAACGTTTCTAAAGCCACACAGCTGTTAAAAGGCAGACAAGGCAAGTAGATTTGAGCAGAAAGATCCAGGTGTGTGTGCCAGATGGCTGTCCTCAGGGCCAGGCCAGGAGCATACATGAGTCAAGCAGGTGGTGAAGGCAGTAGGGGAGGGGACAAAGCACACCCCTCACATGTACAGATAAACCTTTTAAGCATCATCCCAAGAACATCACCCTTCCCCAAGCCCCAATGTTAGGAACTGTTCCTGAGAGTACCCTAAAAGCCTTTTCTCCTCCATCCCACGTCCACTCCTTCCTACAGCTCTCAGATACACTTCTCCACTGCCAAACCATTCCGGCAGCAAAGATCATTAATTCTGCCTTTAAAGGCCCCCTCCCCTCCATCTCCCACCTCTACCCCATTCCCCTCCCACCCGGTGAGTCCAGCACAGGCATTTCCTCTGGCATTTTTGTCCCCCTGAGCTCTGCTGTTGGGGGGAGGTGAGGGAGTTGGCTCACGCTGCCATTCAAACAGAGGATCCCTCTGTGGTACAGCAGCCGCGCATGCTCTGTGCACAGCAAAAGCCACTCAGAGCTTCCAGGCCAAGGACCCTGGAATCAGACCCAATGTCCATTTGGAGGACAGCCACTCCCGCCTCCCCAAGCCAGCAGGACCTGAACACAGGCTGGTCAGCACTGGGCTGAACAGCAACATCCTGAAACTGAAGAATACAGAAACTATGTTCATTTGCTTATTTATTTTTAATTTTAAGAGAGGTTCCTGACTTTTCGTTCAAAAACTGGAAGTAATGGCAACAGCGCACCCACGTTCTCAGATGGTAACAGAGCAGGTGGAGTCGCGGGCAGGGAATTTTGTCTTATTCAATGCTGTATCCCCATGCTGAAAACCATACTTGGCACAACAATTTAAAAAAAATTTTTTTTTAATCAAACCAGTTGCCTTCAAGTCAATTCTGACTCAAGGTGACCCCGAATGTGTTAGAAATGGACCATCTTTCTGATTAAGAACTTTTGAGGCACCTCCGTGTAGATTTAAGCCACCAACCTTTTGGTTCATAGCCAAGTGTTTAGCAGTTTCCACCACCCACTGGCACGTAGTATATACTCAGTAAACATGTGTTGAATGAATGCATGTATGAGTAAGGGAAGGCTCCCATTACAAGATGGCCTTGCATCCTCTCTTCCACAGCAATTTCCACCTGCCTCGCTGCTTCCATTCCAGGCGCCTGCAAAGGGTTGCATTGGAAACCCCTTCCCTTTCTAGTGAAGGATTCGAAGGTAAGAAGATCCAGCTCTGCCTCCTCAAAAACCAAAGAGTAAAGAGAACAGTAATACGAGTAAGCATGCGTAGAGCAGCTACTATGGGCCCAGGCATTGTTGTAAATGTTGTACGTCTACTAGTTCCTTTGATCTTCACCACAGCATCTGGTGGGTTCTATTATTAAATCTCATCATACAGAAAAGGACGCCATGAGAAGTAACCTGTTCAAGGTTACCAGGTGCCATCAAGTCAGTTCTATCAGACTGAGCAGTCTTATCAAGTACTAGTACCAAACATTACATCCACAAGTTTCCAAGGCTACCATCTTTACAGAAGCACACTGCCACCTCTTTCTCCCACAGAGTGACTGGTAGATTGGAACCTCCAACCTTTGGTTAGCAGCCAAGCACTTAATCACTACAACATCAAGATTCCTTTGTCCAAGATTACCCATCAGCAAGGTTTCCACCCAGGGAGGGTAAACCCAAACAGAAAAGTCAACCAGTTAGCTTAGAGTTGATTGCAGCTCATGGCGATCCCACAGACCGTGTCCCATAGGGTTTTCAAGGGTTGTGACGTTTTGGAAGGAGACCACCAAGTTTTTCTTTGGAGATGCCTAAGAATGAACTCATGCTGCCACCCTTTCAGTTAGTAGCCAAATGCTTAACTGTGTGTGCCACCCGGGCAGCCTAGTCTACACCCAAAGAACATGAATAACAGAGATCTGATGGTAAAGTAGAACCAGCTAGGCAATGACATCTTGGACTACATCTCGGCTGCAGTCTTCAGAGCCCCAAATAAATGACTTATGGACAGGATTCGTGTAATGCATCCTTGACCTAATTCGAGGTAAGTCTAGCACTCCAGAGGTCATCAGAGAAGGTGCTTTGAGGGCACAGTTTCACTCAGCCTTCAGCTTACCGGCTGAAGATACCCATGGATCTCTTAGTTTTGCTGTAACAAATGTGTGAAATCGCAGATGGGCTTGACTCACATCTCCTAAGTTGAAGTGGCCAAGAGGGAACTCATTCAGACTTGGCTGACCTACTTGGACTCCTGACTTAGTAACACAGCACTCAGAATTGAAGAGCCAAGCCCAAGAGGGTCACAAAGCCCTGAAGCTAGCAGCTGAAGAAAAGAAGCCTGGGGCTACACAAACATCTGACTGTAGTAGGAGAGAGGAGGATTCTGGATGTTGGCAGCTGGCAGAGGAGGGAGGCAAAGTGGAAGAGTGGGAAGTTTGGGGAGCACACAGACTGCTTCCGCTAACATCCCAGCTCCACACTTCCCACAACGATGCTGCCTCCTAATAAGACATTTCCCCTCTGTAAGACCTCTGTTTCCTCATCTATAAAATAACGCAGTAAAACAGCAGAACCTTTGTCTTTGCGTCAGCATCAACTCATGGTACCCCATGTGCATCACAGAAGAATTGTGCTCCATAGGTTTTTATGAGTTGATTTGGGGGGAGGTCTTTCTTCCAAGGTGCCTCTGGGTAACTCGAACTGCCAACTTTTCAGCTAACAGCTAAGTCCTTAACCATCTGAATCACCCTAGGACTCTAATCAATAAAATAGAGTCAACGACATTTTTATGTTTGCTCATAAAGTCATTACTCATTAAATCAACATTCATTGATCAACAAACACATACTGAATGTTTGGTAGGTGCCAGGTACTGTCTGCCCCAGTTACTGACGTACGTGATATATAAGACTATAGACCCAGCTTTCTTTTCTCTAGAATGAAGTCAACAAAGCCAATAACCAATTGTCATTGAGTTTACCCCTCAGTCGTGTGTCTGAGTAGCATTGTGCTCCTCAGAGCATTCAATGACTTTTCTTTCAGAGGCAGCTCTCCAGACTCTGGGAGGATTCAAACTGCTAATCTTCCAATTAGGACTGGAATGCTTAACCATGTGCGCCACCCAGGGTCTCCTGAAGATAACAATCCTTACTTTTTTGGAAAACAAAATGGTATGGTCTGAATTATAAAGAGAACAGCCCGAGTTTACTTTGAACCCTTATCAAGTACTAGTACCAAACATTACAGACTAGAGGTCAGAAACTGTTAGTTAACTGGTTAGAAAGTAAAGATGTTCTGCCCACCCTGGTAGTACAGAAACAGCTACATTGTTGTTAAGTGTAGTCAAGTCAGTTCCTGTTCATGTATAGAATTTCCAAGGACTGGCTGGTGGATTTGAACCACTGACTCTGAGATTAGCAATCCAGTGCTTATCCTACAGAGCCACAACAGAAATAGCAATAGACAATATATAAGCCAACAGAAAATGTTTATGTATTGCTATGTTGTTGTTGTTGTTTTTAAGTGCCGTCGAGTCGATTCTGACCCATAGCAACCCTGTATAGCATTTCCAAGGAGCAGCTGGTGAGCTTATAATAACATTTTATTTGCAAAAACAGGCAGGCGTCAGAACAGTCGACTATAAGAGATGGTTCTTTGTGCCCAAAAGCAAAGATGCAAAGGGAAGGGAGGGACAGAGAGTCAGAAGAAGAGAAAAGGAAGCCAAAATGGAGAGGATGTTGGTACATTGTGAAGACTGCAAACAATGTCCCAGACAAGTTGCATATGAAGTATTGATTGGGAAAACTAATTTCCTATGTAAATATTCATCTAAAAGAATCTCCCCCACGAAGGGAAAAAAATAAAACCCACAACCCTATGGGGTAATTCTATTCTGTTCACCTGAGGTCACTAAGTATCAAAATCAAATCAATAGCAACTGACAACATGTATATGCCTATAAAAAGGCATTAGTGGCTCCAAGGTGAATTCTCACCTCCCACGGGGAGATTCCCAGCCAACACACCTCATTTGTAGCCACTACTTGTGCTAGCTTGCATGTTGCTACAATACTGACCAGGTTTTAGCAAAGCATCCAGACTACGATGGACTAGGAAGAAAAGTCTGGTGATTCACTTCCAAAAACCAGCCAGTGTAAACCCAACTGGTCACAGCAGAACACTGTCTGATGAAAAAACCAACCAGGAAGACGGCACAGGACCTGGCAGTGTTCTGTCCCATAATGCTGTGCATATGGTCACCATGAGTTGGCATGACTCAACAGTCACTGATTTGGGTTCTAAATTAGAGCTGTCCAATAGAACATTTTGCAATGATGTTAATGTCCTGTACCTACACTATGCACTATAGTAGTCACTAGCCACATGCAGCTACTGAATACTTGAACTGTAACTCATACAACTGAGAAACTGAAATTATTTCATTGTAATTAGTTTAAATGGAAATAGCCACATATGGCATGTGGTAGGTATGACGACTGTACTAGACAGTGTTGCTACAGACACTTTGTTGTTGTTGTTGCTATTGTTGTTGTTAGGTGCCATCGAATTGGTAACAACTCACAGCGACCCTGTGCACAACAGAAAGAAACATTGCCCAGTCCTGCACCAACCTCACAATCGTTGTTACGCGTGGATTCATTGCTGCTACCGCTCTGCCAATCCATCTAGTCTGGAGTCTTCCTCTTTTTCTCTGACCTTCCACTATCCCAAACATATCCTTTTCCAGGGACCGGTCCCTCCTGATAATATGTCCTAAGTGCAAGAGACAAAGTCTGGCTATCCTGGCTTCTAAGAGCACTCTGGTTGTACTTGTTTCAAAACATATTTGTTGGTTCTTTTGGCAGTCCATGGTACTTTCAGTATTATCCTCCAACACCATAACTCAAATGCATCAATTCTTCTACGGCCTTCCTTATTCACTGTTCAACTTTCACATGTACATAAGGTTATTGAAAATACTATGACTTAAGAAAAAAATATACTCTGGCTAGGGTCAGGCACACCTTAGTGCTCAAACTGATTATCTTTACTCTTGGACACTTTATGAAGAGGTCTTGTACAGCAGATTTGCCTAATGCAATATGTCATTTAATTTCTTGACTATTGCTTCCATGAGTGTTGGTGATAAATACTTCATAACTTATTTAATCTTCACAACATTCCTTGTTTATATAAGTGTCATCCAGTCGGTTCTGACTCATAGAGACCCTGTTTAGTGTTTCCAAGGAGTGGCTGCTTAGTTTGAACCACTGACCTTAATGCTTTATCCAATAGCATTTCTATTCTAAAATATCTGAAAGAAAAATGAACAAAACCTTTTAGAGGTATCAAGTCCTACTAGTATGTCAAATAGGTTTACTCTAACAGGATTACTGACTGAAATAATTCATTGATTGTTTTGACACAGTATTGTTTATATTCATGAACTCTGATGTACATAACACATGAAGACACTGTATTTCTGGGATATCCGATTCAAGAGTGATTCAAGTCTCTTCATCAGTAACAAGTTGTTGTTACACAAATAGTTACTGGTACACAAATACTTAATAAAAATTGAATTGTGGTGAAAATGTTAAGGCAAAATTGAAGAATATTGAATATTCTTAACACAAAAGCACAGATTTCTACAACGGTGGTGGTGGTGGTGGTGATTGTGTGCCATAGCGTTGGTTCTGACTCATAGAGACCCTGTGTAGGGTTTCCCAACACACCGCCACATAGCAAATACTCAATAAAGCCCAGAGATAGTCACTGCTACTGTTCTTGGTGATGGTGGGTTAGGGTCATGGTAGCGAACAGGCCAAGAGCAATGTCTGAGAGTGCTGTGTTGGCAGAGCTGGTGAGAGGGAGAAACATCGTGTAGAGATCAACAACAACTAATTGGGACCAAATGAGAAAAGGGGACCGCCTTAGGTGGCAGCCCCAGGGAGACCTTGGAAGTTCTCAGAAACAAGACCCTCAACCTTAATGAGACTCTTCCCTAGGCATGGCCACCCTAGTTAGATCAAACAGACAAACAAGTGTTGACGACACTCAACGTGGGCACCCTGGTGACATCAGAGAAGACCACCTCTAACCACCAGAGGGATGGCCTCCAACCCCTTCAGAGAATGATGATCGTATCACTCCTAATTGACAAGCTGCAAAGGAAGCATCAAAGGCTTTTTTTTTTTTTTTTCCCTTCAAATTTTCAAAAAGTTCCAAGTATCCAATGAGCCTGCTGTTTCAGGTTCTGTCCTATGCAGGTAGCACGCCAGGGTTTGCCAGCATTCTGTTTCCTTAATTCTTGACAAAAGCGACAGGGAATATGAAAGGTATTTTAGTGCATTTACTTTGTAGTTATTCAACTTATAATGAGCCGGGCACTCTTAAGTGCTTTATAAATACAAACTCATTCAACTCATAACAACCACAGGAGGTCAGTATTATCCCCATTTTACACATGAAGAAACTGAGGCATAGAGATGTTGGGTAACTGGCCATAGTTAGATACAGCAGTTAAGAGGTACACCACGATTTGAGCCAAGGTGGTGGTTGGTTATATGCCGTGGAGTCGGTTCCAACTCATAGCGACCTTGTATAGGGTTTCCGAGGCTGTAAATCTTTACGGGAGTAGAAAGCCTCATCTTTCTTCCACGGAATGGATGGTAGCTTTGAACTGCTGACCTTGAGGTTAGCAGTCCAACTCGTAACCCCACTGGGTCAAGTGTCTGCTATGAATCGCTGCTCTGGTAATGGGTAAACTTGAACTCTCCTAACCCTGGCATTTGATTTATGAGATTGGAGGAGAATGTTAAAAGTACCATGGGCTGCCAGAAGAACAAACCAATCTGTGTTGGAAGAAGTACAGCCAGAGTGCTTCATAGAAGCTAGGATGGTGAGACTTCATCTCTCATACTTTGAACGAATTTATCAGGAGGGACCAGTCTCTGGAAAAGGATATCATGCTTGGTAAAGTAGAAGGTCTTTGAAAACGAGAAAGAAGCCCAGTGAGATGGATTAACACAGTAGCAGTCACAATGGGCTCACAAGTTACAATTGTGTGGATGGTGCAGGACAGGGCAGTGTTTCATTCTGTTGTGCATCAGGTCACATTATCAGTCAGAACTCACTCAACAGCACCAGTACTTCTTGTTGTTAGGTGCCATCAAGTCGGTACCGACCCATAGCAACATTATGCACAGCAGAACAAAACATTGCCGGATCCTGGGCCAACCTCACCACCATTGCCACGCTTGAGTCCATCAATGCTGCCACTTGGCCAATCCATCTCTCTGGGGGTCTTCCTCTTTT
>NW_006408620.1:1462720-1471395 GCF_000296735.1 Chrysochloris asiatica
AAGGGGAAGGAGAATCAAGAACAAAAGCCCAAAAGTCCAAGATTAATTCCTCTGGGCTAGAGGTCAGTTCTGGTAGCGTAGTGGTTATGAATTGGGCTGCGAACCACAAGGTCAGCAGTTTGAAACTACCAGCTGCCCTGTGGGAGAAAGATGAGGCTTTCTGCTCCCGTAAAGATTTACAATCTCAGAAACCCTGTTCAGGGTCGCTATGGGTCAGAACCGACTCGATGGCACTTAACAACAACAGAGGTCACACATACCTCCTCTTGCCAAACTCTCTACCAAATCTGGTACCAACCAATCCTTCCACGGTTTACTCTGCATGTCTGCTGAGTTCGATCTTTTGTTTCAACAGTCACACGGAATACATAAACACTCACAATTATTGTGTGTAAAGGAGAAATTTATAAAGCTATTTTTGACCAAAATGAAATGATTGAATTTAACTCAGCTATTGCTGAATGAAACTGGTCTTCTACTTGCCTGTCTGCCTGGGAGTAAATGTTTGCTTAGCAAACCTGACAATCTCCAGATATCTGCCTATACTGATTGCTAGAAGCTATCATAAAAACTAGGAAGTAATTCTTTCCATGGTCAAGCTAGAAGGTGAAAGAAATCCACTCTCTCAGGAAGGGAATCTTAACACAGCTGCCTTTTGTATAAAGTGGACCAAAGGCATATTTCCCCGTGACAACGATGCAACGAAGGGTAAGAAAAGGTCTGGAATCTTCCCCAGCCCACTTAAAAGATTTTGTTTGTTGATCTGTTTTTTTTCAACAAGTTTTTTTCAGGGAGATGAGGTCCTAGGACCAAAATGAGTTTTCAAAAATCCTGAAGCATCTGGTTAAACGTGTTTAAACATCAACAAGCGATGTTTTAGAATTCCACCTGAAAGCTATGTGACTGTAATAGAAAACCTCTGTAACTCATTCCTGAAACCAATCACTATAATTCTTCATATCCACTATCCTACCCCTAACCCATCCTCCTTGTGACTGCCAACCAAAGACTAACCAATCAGGTGACTGTATTAAAATTTTTTCTAGTGGGAGTCTTCAGTTATCACTTATGTGGGCTGGTAGCTTCCTGATTCTGGCTATTTCATTATTTTCTGAATAAATGATCTTTAGTCTCATTATAAGGACTCAGTGGTCTTTTCACTACAGCAGGGGTTAATTAGGGAAGTAACAGATTCCAATTCCGATTCAGAAATGACTCAAGGTATAGTTTGCTTCAGTCAGGACAGCCTCTTCTCAGCCATGCCTACAGAGACACCTCTCTTGGGCCCTCGGTTTCTCAACCCCATGTCTCTGTGGCTCCTAGGCCTCTGCATTGCTCAAGTAAGTATTACAAAGCACTTTAGCTCCACCAATAAATGCCGGAAGCACTCCACTCCACAGTAAGCCTCCTGCCCTAAGGCCTCCAACTCTCTCACTCTGTGGGCTGGGAAACCCACTACGCTGTCTCCAGCTGGTTTCCTGGCTCTGCTACCTCTGTTGTTTCTGTACCACGGCTTCCTTCCTCTTGCTACCTCCCAGCATTGCAGCTCTCTGTCTCCAGAGCCTATGAGGCTCACAGCTCCACTCCTAGCAATTTTTTCCTTGTGACTGTGAGGTTCCCCTTTCTGCCTCTGGGATGGGTCATCTTCAGCCAATTGGGATGACAAAACTGACCAATCCTCTTGTTGGGGTTCATGCACCTTATGTGCCTGGTCCCACCCCCATAAGGGTGCCATGCACCAATTTAAATTATTAGCAAGTTACTCAATCCCCTTGTGAGCCACAAGCACCTCATTTCCACAGTCCACCACTCATATGAAGTCCTGGTGTGGTGCTGTAGGACAAGCATTGGATTGCTAACCTCAAGATCGGCGGTTCAAACCTACCAGCTGCTCCTCAGAAACCTTACACACAGTTGCTGTGAGTTAGAACCTACTTGATGGCATACAACAGCAACAACAATAAATTTAAGTGTTTTGTTGGTGGGCGTTGGTGGGCGTTACCAAGTCCATGGCTAAAAGGATAATAGTAAGTAATTCACGGCACCACATGAACAATAATAAAATAATTATAATGCTATTGTTGCTGTTGTTACATGTCGTTCAGTTGGTTCTGACTCATAGCAACCCTATATAGGGTTTCCAAGGAGCAGCTGGTGGGTTTGAAGCACCAGCCTTATGGTTCAAACAGTCCTTGTGGTCTAGTGCTGATCCTACAGCACCAACAATTATAACAAACTTTAGAACAATGCCAGGAGGTACTAACACGTTAGCTCCACTTTACAGATGAGAAAATTGAGGCACAGAATTTGTATGAAGTTATTTAGCTACAAAGTTGAAGAGTTGGTATTTGAAGTCAGTAGGATTTGGTATTTGGCTATAGGATAAGCACTCGACCTCAAAGTAGGTTTGAACTGCAAGGTCGGTGGTTCAAACTCACCAGTCGCCCTTCAGAAACCCTACACAGGGTTGCCATGCATCAGAGCCAACTCAACAACAGTTAACAACAACAACAAATACATTCACCACTTGTCATCTATCAGTTTGTCCTACTGTGGTTACTTATCTGTTGTGAGACTGGAAGTTATGCTACCGGTATTTCAAATACCAGCAAGGGTCACTCATGATGGACAAGTTTCAGCAGAACTTCCAGATTAAGACAGGCTAGAAAGAAGAAACAGGCCGATCACTTCAGAAAAACGAGCCACTGAAAACCTTATGAATACCAGCAGAAGATTATCGGATATAGTGCTGGAAGATAAGGCCCCACAAGTTGGAAAGCATTCAAAATATGACTGAGGACAAGCTCGCTCCTTAAAGTAAAATCAGCCTTAATGACGTGAATGGATGGAGCAAAGCTTTTGGTATCTTCATTTGCTGATGAGGCAAGACTCAAAGTGAGAAGAAGCAGCTGCAAACATTCATTTATAATCGGAACGTGGAATGTATGAATTATGAAACTTGGAAAACTGAGTGTCATCAAAATGAAACTGAATACATCAAGAGTGATGTCATAGCCATCAGCGCACTGAAGTGGACAGGTATTGGTCATTTTGAATTGGCAATGCAGGGAATGACAAAATGAAGAGGAATGGTACTACATTAGTTGTCAAGAAGAACGTTTCAAGATCTGTCTTGAAATACAAAGCTGTCTGTAGTAGGTATATATATATATATATATATATTTCTATGTCTATAAGCTCCCATAACGATCTACAGCCTCAGAAACCTGATACAGGGTCACTATAAGTCAAACCTGACTCCATAGTACCTAACAACATAAGAAGTCTTGGTGTGATGTTATAGGATAAGCACAGAGCTGCTAACTGCAAAGTCAACAGTTCAAACCCACCAGCTGCTCCTCAGAAACCCTATACAGGGTCAGTATAAGTTGGAACCAACTCCACAACACAAAACAATAACATAAGGAACACTAGCTAATATGACTATTATTCAAATTTATGCAACAATCACTAAAGCCACTGATGAAGAAACTGAAGAATTCTACCAATTTCTTCAGTCTGAAACTGATCAAACATGCAATCAAGATGCATTGATAATTACTGGTGATGGAATGGGAAAGTTGGACACAAAGAGGAAGGATCAATATTTAGAACATATGGCCTTGGGTACAGAAATGACTCCAGATATCACATGATAGCATTTTGCAAGACCAATGACTTATTTGTTGCAAATACTTTTTCTCCACAACATAAACAGTGACTATACATGTAGCTTTCATTACATGGATACACAGGAATGAAACTGACTACAGCCATAGAAAGAGACAATGGAGAATTTCACAATCATCAGACAAAAGAAAAGTCAAAGGTCAAACTATGTGACAGGACCATCAATTGCTCATATGTATAGTCAGGTTAAAGGAGTAGAAAATTAAAACAAGTTCATGAGAGCCAACATACAACCTTGAGTATATCCCACCTGAATTAATAAACTATCTGAAGAATACATCTGACACACTGAACACTAATGACGAAGGATCAGAGGAGTTGTGGGATGCCATCAAAAACAACATACGTACAGAACGCAAAGGATCAATAAAAAGGAAAGAAAGAAAAGACCAAAATGGGTATCAGAAGAGCCTCTGAAACTCGCTCTCCGGCATAGAAATGCTAAATGAGGAAGTACAAGAGCTGAAAAGAAAATTTTAAAGGGAAGCTCAAGACAAAGTCAAGTATTATTTTAAAAAACTGTGCAAAGACTTGGAACTAGAAAAACAAAAAGAAAGAACAAGCCCAGCATTTCTCAAGTTGAATGAACTGGAGAAAAAATAAAACCTGAAGTAGCAATATTAAAGGTGTGCAACAGGGTTATATTCTTTCAGCATACTTATTCAACTTGTATGCTGAGCAAATAATTTGAGAAGCTGGGTTCTATGAAGAAAAACGTGGCATCAGGATTGGAGGGAGATTCATTAACAACTTGCGATATGCAGATGATACAACCTATGTTGCTGAAAGTGAAGAGGACTTAAAATATTTACTGATGAAGACCAAAGAGCACAGCCTTCAGTATGGATTGCATCTCAGTGTAAAGGAAATAAAAATCCTCACCGCTGGACCAATAAGCAACATTCTTATCAAGTTGTCAAGGACTTCATTCTTCTTGGATCAACCATCAACACTTATGGAAGCAGCAGAAAAGAAATCAAACGACATATTGCATTAGGCAAACTTGCCGCACAAGACCTTTTTAGTGTTGAAGAGCAGAGATGTCAGCTTGAGGACTAAGGTATGCTTGACCCAAGCCATGGTATTTTCAATCACCTCATATGCACGCAAAAGCTGGACAGTGAATAAGGAAGACCGTAGAGTTGATACTTTAGAGTTATGGTGTTGGAGGAGAATATTGAAAGAGCCATGGCTGCCAAAAGAACAAACAGATCTGTGTTGGAAGAAGTGCAGCCAGAGTGTTCCTTGGAGGCCAGTATGGCCAAACTTCATCTTGGACATATTGTCAGGAGGGACCAGTCGCTGGAGAAGGATATCATGTTTGGTAAGGTGGAGGGTCAGAGAAAAAGATGAAGACCCCCAGTGAGATGGATTGGCCAAGTGGCAGCGTCAATGGGCTCAAGAGTGGCAACAATAGTGAGGTTGGCCCAGGATCGGGCAGTGTTTCCTTCTGTTATGCATAGGATCGCTATGAGTCAGTACCGACTCGATGGCACCTAACAACAACAACATGGGAAAAACAGTCCAGGAAGTATCAAAAGAAAATGACTGCTATACGTGGAGTCACTGTACCAACAAGAACTGGTTGATGTAAATTATTTTGTTGTTGTTGTTATGTGCCTTGGAGTCGGTTCCGACTCATAGCAACCCTGTACGGGGTTTCGGAGGCTGTAAATCTTTACAGGAGCAGAAAGCCTCATCTTTCTCCCACAGAACAGCTGGTAGTTTCGAACTGCTGACCTTGTGGTTCGTAGCCTGATTTGTAACCACTACACTAGGGTGTATGTAATCAAATGGTGTGGAAGGTAGAAGTACTATACTAATGGCATTAGCATAATACAATGTTCTAGTGCTGTAGGCATTCACTTATCTATGTCAAGCAATTTACAAGACAGCTTCCAGGCCAAAGGACTAGAATGCGTATTTGTGCCCAGTCCCAAGAAAGGTGACCGAGTGGAATACAGAAATGATCAAACAATATCATTAACGTCACATGCAAGTAGAGTTTTGCTGAAGATTATTCAAAAACGGTTACAGCAGTGCATCCATAGGGAGCTGCCAGAAATTGAAGCCGGATTCAGAAGAGGACATGGAAAGAGGGCTATCTCTGCTGACATCAGAAGGATCTTGGATGAAAGCAGAGACTATCAGAAAGGCTCAAGCGTGTGTTTTACTGACTATGCAAAGGTACTTGGCTATGTGAATCATAGTAAACTATAAATACCACTGTGGAAAATGAGAATTGCAGAACACTTGATGTGGTTATGCAGAACCTGTACACAGAACAAAAGGAAGGCTTTCAAACAGAACACGAAGATACAGAACAGTTTAAATCAGGGAAAGGTGTGCATCAGGGTTGTATCTTTGCACCATATGTATTCTGAGCAAATAATCCGAGAAGAGGGACTATATGAAGAACACGTGGCATCAGGACTAGAGGAAGACCATTAACGACCTGCGATATGCAGAGGATCCTTTTTTTTTTTCTTGCTGGAAGTGAAAAAGAGTTATGATGATGATCAGAGACTACATACAGCCTTGAGTAGAAATTACCTCAACATAAAGAAAACAAAAATCCTCATACTGCACCAATAAACAACATCATGGTAAGCAGAGAAAAGACTGAAGTTGTCAAGGATTTCACTTTACTTGGATCCACAGTCAACAGTCATGGAACCTGCAGTAAGGAAATCAAATAATGTATTGCAGCCAATGGGCTGCACAAGATCTCATCAAAGTGTTAAAAGGTAATGATGTCACTCTGAAGACCTGACCCATATCACAACATTTTCCATCATCTCATGTGCATGTGACAGCTGGTCAGTGAATAAGGAAGACTTGAGAAGATTTGACGCAGTTGAATTACGGAGTTGGGGAAGAATATTCAATATACTATTGACTGCTAGAAGAATGAACAAATCTGCTTTGGGAAAAATACAGCCAGATTCCTCATTAGAAAGGAGGGCAGTAAGAACGTACTTTAGACTTATTACCACCGGTGCTGAATCTCTGGAGAAGAGCATCAGGCTTGGGTCAGTGAAAACAAGAAGATAGATTAACTCAGATGCTGCAATAATGAGCTAAAACATCACAATTGTGAGGATGGCACAGGGCCAGAGAGGGTCTTGGTTTTTAGTACACAGAGTCACTGAGAATTGGAAATGACTCCAATTCTAACAACTAAATTTAAAATCAGTGATCCCTCATCATCCTTAAACCAAAAATATTCTCTGAGGTTGTCTTAAAACTAAGTCATACTTTTTGCTTAGCTAGTAAAGAATGTCTTACTTAAAAGAGCATTAGTCTCTTTTAAAAAGATCTACCCATCTAGAATCAAATTGACAAGTGAAACTCAAAGCTGAGCGGGTCAGGAGTCAAAACCCATGGGAGAGGACCAGCTCAGGAGAAGAGCATCAGAATGGTTGCGTGCATCCAAGAATGCAGTCATTGTCACCAGCTGTACAGGTTGAAACTGTTGAATTGGTGTGGGTTTTTGTGTGTATATCCTCAACAACAGTAAAATAAAATAAATAATTTGTAAAAGATTTGGTTGGTTGGTTGGTTATGTGCTGTGGAGTCAGTTCCAACTCATAGCGACCCTGTACAGGGTTTCCGAGGCTGTAAATCTTTACGGGAGCAGAAAGCCTCATCTTTCTCCCTCGGAGTGGCTGGTAGTTTCGAACTGCTAACCTTGCGGTTCATAGCCCGATTCATAACCACTACGCTATCAGAGCTCCTTATATTGCTATAGGGAAGAAAAAAGACCACATCATCAAATTCATAAACATTATAAAGGCTCTTCTGTTGTTGTTAACTACCACTGAGTTCATTCCAAATCACAGCGATCCTGTATAGGGTTTCCGAGGAGCGGCTGGTGAGTTTGAACTGCTGAACTTGTGGTTCACACCAGCCTTGCAATTGAGTCCTACAGTGCCACACCTGGACTCCAGAAGCTCTTTAGTAAGTCTTTAACAGGAGTAAACACAAGACAAAGACAGACAGATCACCTGGGTGAGTGAAATCATAGACACTAAGATGTGTTTCCAAGGAACGAAGGTCTCTCCTCCCACAACCAGTCCTGAAGGTAACAATGTGTCACATATGCATCCCAGGCTTAAGGAAAGCAGGGAGGGCAATATTGCAGATAGAAAAGCTTACAGTCTGAGACTCTCCTGTATGACTTCACAGCTAGGCAACCATTATAGGGTGTGTTTAGGAAGGTTCCTGTGGGGGGTGGGGAGGTGGGAAGTGACTCCAAAGACACTTTTAAACACACTCTGCTTTTAACTCTGGAAGTTTAACTGTCAGAGGAGTGAGAAAAATTGGCATCTGAACATTTAAATCTAGGCACAAAATGGACTTAAGCTCTGCCTGGCTAGAATCACTCACAAGCAAAAAGCCTTCAGATTTCATGCTCTACAGCATTATTTAGAAAGCAATGTATCCAAGAGTGCAAATCAATATGCCTACAACTTGTCAGGTTTAGTTGTGCTATAATCTGTAAATATATTGGCCCTCATCCAAGGGACTGCACCCAACATAACTACTCATGTTGTTGTTGTTGTTAGGTGCCATCGTGTTGGTACTTACTTGTGCACGCCAGAATGAAACACTGCCAGATCCTCTGCCAACATAATGATCACTGTTACGCTCAAGCCCATAGCTTCTGCCACATGTCATTCTGTCTTCTTGGGGTCTTCCTCTTCTTTGTCAACCTCCATTTTATCAAGCATGGTGTCCTTCTCAAGAGACTAGTCTCTCCTGATAATATGTCAGAAGTATAAGAGACCATGTCTGGCCATTCTGGCTGTACTTCTTCCAACACAGATTGGTTTGTTCTTTTGGCAGTCCATGGTACATTTAATATTCTTCTTCAACACCATAACTCAACTGCAACAATTCTTCTACGACCTTCCCTATTCATTGCCCAAATTTCACAAGCATATGAGGTTACTGAAATTACCATGGCATGGGTCAGGTGCACC
>NW_006408620.1:1471495-1495877 GCF_000296735.1 Chrysochloris asiatica
GACCCTGTACAGGGTTTCCGAGGCTGTAAATCTTTACGGGAGCAGAAAGCCTCATCTTTCTCCCATGGAACAGCTGGTAGTTTCAAACTGCTGATCTTGTGGTTCGCAGCCCGATTCGTAACCACTACGCTACCAGAGCTCCTTTTTAAAAGATTGGAGAGCCCTAAAGGAGCAGAATAAGGGACGTTTGAGTTTAAAGTGAGCGAAGTCACACACTCAACTTCACTGAACACAGTAATCTGTGATGGCTGGTGGTGGTGGTGGTGGTGGTGGTGGTGTGCCGTGGAGTCAGTTCTGACTCACAGCGACCGTTTATAGAGTGTCCAAGGCTGTAAATCTTTATGGGAGCAGAAAGTCTCATCGTTCTCCTGTGAAACGGCTGGTAGTTTCAAACTGCTGACCTTGAGGTTAGCTGCCCAATTTATGACCACTACGCTACCAGAACTCCTTCTGTGGTGGCTAGAAGAAGAGAAAAGGACAAAGGGGTGTTCTGGTTTGATTGTGAGTGATCCCAATACTGAGACAAGGGTGCCATGCTGGGCTTTGCTAACAACCTACAGGAACAGTCTGAAAGGCAGAGGCTTCAAGTGGTCAAGGAAGATGGACGCTTCACCTAGAAGGAGACAGGAGGGGAGAGACGACTGTACCATTCCTCCAATTTGTGACGGAAGCTTTTGTTTTCTCCTCTTTCCTGGAACACCTGAGGCTTTGGGTGGATACTCAACTTTCTCAAAAATAAATAAATAAATAGAAACCAACAACATTTCAGTCCCTTTTGTTTACTCTTCCAGAGTTTAAAAGCTTTAGGGGCCATCTGTGTATTCATTTATTATTCAATCCTATTTAGGATAAATTGTGCAAAAGACCAATCCCTCCCCAAAGGCTCCCTGATATGTGCATGCTCTAAAACTTTTAAAAAAATTTAATTTCTACTTTGTTCATACTAGAAATCACTGTACATGATATTATTTATTTATTTATTAATAATACAAACAATTCATGAATACATTCTCCTTGGAGAAGTTTGTGTACGTGGTAACAGCTTCAGGTCCAATCTCTACTGAATTTAGGAATGAAACAGGGTCCTCTTGGGAGATAAAATTATTTTCACATCATCAAAAAAACCTCTCATCATCTCCTCTATGGCTTCTAGGTGTCATTAGCTTAAGGTCACAGGAATATACTCCAAATATTTCCTCTAAGGTTCTTTATTTTTTACTTTAAAATCTTTACTTTGTCTGTAATCCATTACAACCCTAATTTGTTTTTGTTTAAGCCATGAGTTAGGAATCAAACTCCCTTTCCCACTGCCAGACAATTATGCCAGCAGCTTTTATTAAACGAACCATTCTTTTCCCGCTAACTTAAAATGTTACCTTTTCATGTATTATGTTTCCACTTTCCCAAGACCTTTAAGGCTCTTTGGGGGACTCAAGCCTCTTATGCCACAGCTGGAAGAATTTCAGCAATGATTTGAAATACGTTTCAAGGCTTAACAAGAGGTGTTTTATCTTTGAAAAGACATTTCTGAGAGGTATTTTCATACAATTGCATAAATGGGCACAATCTCTTGGGGAGCAATTTAGCAATATCTATTGCCACTAACAGATTTAACACAGGAGTCCTGGTGTGACAGTGTAGTCGGATAAGTATGGGACTGCAAGGTCACCAGCCACCTCTCAGAAACCCTACAGAGGGTCGCTATGAGTCGGAACTGACTCAACAGCACTTAACACAACAAACAACATCATCATTGGTTATGTATAGACCCTTTGCCCTAGAAACCCCACTTCTAGGAATTATTTAGAGAAATCCTCACTAAAGTGTCCAAGGATACTCATTGCTGCACTGCTTATAAGAGAAAAATGAGAAATCCAAATTCCTATCAATAGAGGACCAGCCAAACAATCCAAATCAGCATATTACGGTGGTGGTGGTGATGGCTGTGTGCCGTCGAGTCAGTTCTGACTCATAGTAACCCTGTATAGAATTTCCCAGGCTGTCAATCTTTATGGGAACAGAAAGCTGCTGGTAGATTCAAACTGCTGACCTTGCAGTTAGCACCACAACTTATAAATCACTAAGCTACCAGGGTTCCTTAAATATAAGTATGAATAAATGATATGAAATACAAAAGAGCCATCTAAAAAATAAGGTGGATCTAAGTAAGTCCTGGTGTGGCGCTGTAGGATAAGCACTGGACTGTAAGGTTGGTTTGAACTGCAAGGGTCTGTGGTTCAAACTCACCAGCTGCTCCTCAGAAACCCTACACAGGGTCACTATGAGTCAGAACCAACTCGATGGTACGTAACAACAAGAGCAAATAAGGTTTTGATATGGTAAAAAGCTTAAGATATAATCAGTTAAAAAAATGAGGTGAGATGTTAACAAAATGGATATAGGATATGATCTCATTCTTGTAAATAAAAAGTTTCACAGGATAATGCAACTAACAGGTAAATCTGTAATCTCTACATTAGTAGTGGTAGAGGTGTGCTGTGGAGTCAATTTCGACTCATAGCAACCCTGTAAGGCATAGGGTTATTAAAGCTGTAAATCTTTACGGGAGCAGAAAGCTTCATCTTTCTTCTGCCGAACAGCTGGTAGTTTCGAACTGCTGACGTTGAGGTTAGCAGCCCCACTTATAACCACTATACACATTAAGAGACTTTTAATCTAGGTTACAGAGTTACAGTGTATTAAATTGAAAAACGAAGCCCACTGCAATTCTGACTCTAGGTGATTCCATGAAGAACAGAAGAAAACAGCTTCTAGAGGTTTTTATCGGTGGCAATCTTTATGAATGCAGGTAGCCAGGCTTTCCTCCACTGTGCCACTGCGTGGCTTTGAACCACCAACTTTTAGGGACACACCATGATAAAACTGCTTGTCGCACCCAGTGTACCTTTATTGTTGTTTTGTTGTTGTTAAGTACCGTGGAGTCAGTTCCGACTCATAGAGACCCTGCCCAGGGTTCCTGAGGCTATAAATCTTTACGGGAGCAGAAGGCCACATCTTTCTCCTGCAGAACAGCTGGTAGTTTCAAACTGCTGACTGTGAGGTTGTATCAGCCTGATTCATAGCCACTACGCTACCCGAGCTCCTTTGGTACCTCTAGAGTCTCATAACAAAAGCTTTTCTTTTTTTTTTTTTTTTTTTTGGTAATAATAAAAAAATACAAAGCTATTTCTAAATAAGACTGTTATTGACAATTTATAAATCAGGGTGAGTATTCCATATTCTCATCCGATAAATGAGGAGCCCATGGCACAAGATATTCATGTAGGAGCAACGTTAAAATTCCAAGGAAACTCAAAACCACCAGAACATAATGAAAGAGAATGTTGTCACTGTGAAAAAAAATGTCACTAAACATTTGTATAGAAATTGTCAAATAGGAACCTAATTTGCTGTGTAAACATTCACTGAAAACACAATAAAATATGATTTTTTTAAAAAGCATTTTCATATGATGCATGGAGGGGTTTGTAGTCACTGCAATGAAACAAAATACCATAGGATGAGTGTAAAACTGATGTTCTCCCATGACATCTATCACTCAAAGGAAACTGCTTTCAGTCCTCTTACGGGATTCTAAGCAGAGGCTCTACCACGACCCCTTCCCCAGAACACAACATAGCTTCAGCAGGAATACAGCTGTCTCCAGCCTGACATGTTTCCCTCTGCCGGAAGTCCCCATTGCTCATGGGCAGAGGTGACAGGGGAGAGGTAAATGCATCCCCAGCCCCTATGACAGGTGCTAGCAGAGGCCTGCCCGCAGGGAAGAGCACAGGCTGACTCTGACACTGCTTACTCAACACTGGAGAGCAGAGGTCTGCACCTTGTCTCTCCTTATGCTTTTCTCATATAAAACCCCAAATCCAAACCGGTAACCATCAAGTCGATTCCAGCTCATGTGGACCCCACGTGTGATAGAGCAGTACTACCAGGAGGGTCTCTCAACTGGGACCACCATAAAGACTCAGCTGCAAACTGAAAGGTTTTGATGGTTCAAACCCACCAGCCACTGTGTGATAATACAACACCTGTAAACGTTAAAACGGAGTCCTGGTGCGGCGTTGTGGGATAATGCTCTGGACTGCAAGGTCGGCGGTTCAAATTCACCAGCCGCTTCTCAGAAACCCTATACAGGGTCATTATGAGTCAAAGCTGACTTGACTGCAATTAACAACAACAACAACAAAGATTACAATCATCTAGGCAGTTCTATGCTGTCATACAGTGTGTCTATGAGTCAGCGGAGTCCTGGTGTGGCACTGTACGATAAGTACCACAAGGTTGGTAGTTCAAACTCACCAGCTGCTCCTGGGAAACCCTATATAGGGTCTCTATGAGTTGGAATCATCTCAATTCAACAAATGAGTCAGAAGCAATTTGATGGCCAACAGCAATAACAGTGTTTAAAAAGACACGTTGCCAGGTGTTTTTCTTCCATCATATCCCATTGGGTGGGTTCAAACTGCCAACCTTTAGGCTAGTAGTTGAGCACAAACTGTCTGCACCTCTCAGTGGTGTTAGGTGCCGTTGAGCAGGTTCTGATTCATAGTGACCCTGTATATGGTTTCCAAAGAGTAGTTGCTGAGTTTGCAAACTGCCGACCTCATGGTTTAAACAGACCTTGCAGTCCAGTGCTTTATCCTACAGGCAACCTTAAACATTAGGACTGTAACTCTCCAGAGAATATCTCCACCCACACTTATGAATGTCATTGTCATTAAGTGCTGTCGAGTTGGTTCTGACTCATAGCGACCCCTGTATAGGGTTTCCGAGCAGCGGCTGAAGAGTCTGAACCGCCAACCTTGCAGTTCAAACTGACCTTGCAGTCCAATGCATTAACCTACAGCACCACACTGGGACTCCACACTAATGAATCCATATCCCCAAACACAGAACACTGGGTCAAGTAAAACACTGCTTGCTCTCTGAGGAGATGGGGGTGAGGGTGGTGGTCCCAGAGTCAGTGAACAATCTATCGATCGATGTAGTCAGAAAGGGAAGCTGAAAATCACAAATACAGTGTGTAAGGGCATAGTGACAGCACATGAAAGAAAGAACCGTCAGAAAATGAAGTCTTAAGCAAGGCAGGCCGATACCATATTACAATCACAATACTTATAATACGAGTTAACACTTAGGAAATGCTTTTCTATTCTTTTTCTATTCTAGGCATTGTGGTGAGTGCCTTACATCAACAGCAGCTCATTGAATGCAGGTATTATTATCGCCAGACTGCAAAGTCGCTTGAACTGCAAGGTCAGTGGTTCAAACTCACTAGTCGCTCCTCAGAAACCCTATACAGGGTCGCTGTAGGTCGGAACCAACTCGACAGCACTTCACAACAACAACAAATTATTCCCAGAGTCCTGGTATGGCGCTGTGCGTTAATGCTCTGGACTGCAATTTTGGTTTGAACCACAAAGTCAGTAATTCAAGCATATCAGTTGCTCCTCGGAAACCCTATACAGAGTCGCTGTGGGTCAGAACCAACTTGACGGTACTTACAACAACAATTATTGTTCACAATTCACAGAGAAGGAAACAGAAGGGTTAAGAAACCAGCCCAACAGCACACAGTAAGTGGACAGTGCAGTTGGGCTGAACATGGTGTTCTGGGCTCTGGTACCCATTCTATACCATCAACGTGGAATGTGTGTGCTTGTCACTGAGGATTCCATTCTTCCCATTTCCGCCCCCCGCCACTAAGCTCGCCCTCATAAACAGAGGAAATGGCAAGGCATGATGGAAGACATCCCAGGTATCCGCCCCTGGTGAGGAATCGCCCTGGGAGGGTCTTTGTGAAATAGTCTCCGAGGTTCCATCACATCATGCACACAGAGTTCACATGCTCACAAAAATGCACCCAGGAGGCTTCCCTGACACCTCCTTTTGCCCATCACCCACATCTCCCCACTCATCGTGTTGCTGTTGTTGTGAATTGCCATCTGAGTCAATTACGACTCATGGGAACCCCATGTGGGTAGAGTAGAACTGTACTCCCTTCGCTTTTCAGTGGCTGTGACCTTTCTGAAGCAGATATCTGGGACTGTCTTCTGAGCTCCTTCTGGGTGTGCTTAAACCACCAAGTTGGGCACTTGGCCATTTGTGTCACGCAGACTCTTAGACACAAGCATTCTTAGTCCTTTTGAGCATGCATAGCATTAATGGCTGCCTGCCTTTGCTGACGACTCTTTGAAAGCAGTGAGCATGTCTGTTTCATTCATTGCTGTAATATCAAAATACAGCATAATGTTCCACACATTAAAAATGCTCAGTTAGCATCTATTATGGGAGTCCTGGTGTGGCTCTGTAGAATAAGCACTGAACTACTAACTGCAATGTTGGTGGTTCAAACCCACCAGCCACTCCTTGGAAACCCTGTATAGGGTCTCTTTGAGTTGGATCCAAATCGGATGGCACTTAACAACAATGGCAAGGGAACTAGCGGAGGGGTAGAGATGGGTGGGCGGGTGGATGAATGGACATTTGAATGGATGAGTGAGTGGACAGTGTGACCTATCATAAATTTTCCATACTGGATGATCAAATCAAACTAACCATAGCCTCTGTTGAGTATTTGTGGTGGTTGTTAAGTGCCGTTGAGTCGGTTCTGATCCACAGTGACCCTGTATAGAGTTTCCAAGGAGAGGCTGGTGAGCTTGAACTGCAGTCCAGTGCATTAACCCACAGCGCCACACCAGGACTCCTCTTGGGTACAGAGAATGGAAAATATAAGCAGATAGCTTTGGTGAGCCAAGTATACACAGGGCTAGATACCCACAGTTCCAGTTTTCCATCAGGGCTGCTGAAATAACCATGAGGCTAGTGAGACCATCTCCCCATCCCCAAACCCTTGTCTCTGTATACATCTGCAGTTAACCCTCACCCCCATCGAAAGTATTCGGGACAAAGGTTTTCTTTGCAACATGAAGAATCCAGCTAGAATGAGGGATAGATATTTCAGTGCATTCTAACCTCAGACCAAGTTTAAAGCCAAAGAAATAATTGGAATAAGCAGAATTCCCAGCAGGTAGGGAAGCCTTTCTGAAAGTTCTGGAATCACACCAGAGCTTCTGAAGCCAAACATAATAACGCTGGCCTTTGCTGAAAGAGGACCTGTCCCCAGAACTAGAATCGTTCCATGACGTTCTTTTCCCACCAAGCTCAGAGCCCCATGCCCACAGAGTCTGGTTTTTAAGAGATACTAAAGACTATCTGAGTTCACATACACATTCACTCTGTGCCCGGTGACAACATCTCTAGGCCCAGTTCTTACAGCAACCCCCACCCCCTCAATACACACAATATACACATAACATACACTTACATACATATACTACCTTCAGTGACACTGAACTCTCAGCCGTTCCCTACAGATACCGTGTTCTCCCTTCCCAGCCTCTGCTACCTGGAACAATATTCCCTCAATGATTCTTTGCCAACCTTAGGTCTCAAAAGATTATGCATCTTCCCAGAAGGCTTCCATTGACCTATCTAGCCCTAAGATTTGAACAGGTGCTCCTCCTACCTACATGCAGAATTGCCTGGACATCTCCACATTGTATTATAATGTGTATACCTCTCCATCTGGGCACTGGGCAGTGAGATCATGAGCCCCTCAAAGAAGAACCCAGACATCATTCACTACAGTAACTCCAGCTCCTACTCCCCAGTGAATATGTTGAAGGAGTGAATGAATGAGCTACTGCCATCTTCATTTTTTGCCATGAAGATCTTCTTCACTTAACCACCCACAAATTGTTGAGGCCACAGGAAGAACATCAAAAGAATATGAAAAGCTCTAATTGACAAATGAAAACAGCAGCTAAATTAAATGTAATTTCCAACAGGATGAGGAGCTCTCCGTGGAAATTTTCCAATGAATTCAGACTCTGGTGTGGTATGCCCAGGGCTCTGTACCCAGCTGTACCATAGGTTGCCCAGTGCCAGCTGTAATACCTGATACCATTTAATATGCGGCAGCTGTTGGTAGCAGCCCCTTGGGAAGGACAGCCCCACCCTATTACCAGATCACACACATTTCCAAGACAAGCAGGAAATTGTCTATGCAAAGTTTCACGGTTTTCTAAGTGTCAACAACAAATCCAATTTTGAAAAAATAAAACCACTTTGGACAGCTGGTTAGCGTTCTCTGGCGTTAACCACGGTAAGGCTGGTTAAGGTTCCCGTTCTGGAGAAGCAGTGAATGGTCTGTCATCCAATGCCTGTGTGCCTTTGAGCAAGTTGCTCAAACTCTCTGTGTCTCACTGGATGGGGAGGGGGACATGATGCCACCTCACAGGGTGGACAGTATGATTAGATACAAGAACTGCACACCGAATGCTCAGCCTTAGGTCCTGCACATGGTGATGTCGAGTCAATTCCGACTCATAGTGACCCTATATAGGGTTTCCAAGGAGCAGCTGGTGGGTTTGAACTGCCGACCTTGGGGCTCACAGTCCAGTGCTGATCCTACAGTGCCACACTAAAAGTCCACACACAGCACGCAGCAAGTAAATGCCCTCTGCCTACGGCCTTTATGAAGGATGGGGTGTCAAGTTGTTCAGTCTCACTTCATTGCACTGCAATTCTCAACACACTGTTTTATCCCAGGGCATGCCGGGTTTATCCTAAACCCACCAGTTCAGGCAGCATTGCCTCCAAACATTCCCCTAGCTCCTTAGCCAGCTTCCCTGGAGCATCAGACTCGTGTGCAGAGCGTTTCCATAGCAATAACCTGCTCTACAAAAGGTACAGCAAATATTTACTATTTTTCACACACTTCAGATTGTTTGGGTCTAATCATCTAACTGACACTCCCCACTACTTCAAAAAAAACAATGGGGATGGCTCCACCTCCAGGGACCGCACAGAAGAGCCTTCCAGAGCAGGGACATCAGGAAGCCACGTGGGCCACCAAGAGCATCCTGCGCACAGATCAAGAGATTTTCAGGAAGCTCTTCTCACAGGATGCCCCCCAGAGCTACAGAACCATCCCTCACCACACACACACACACACACACACACACTCTCTCTCTCTCTCTCTCCAGGCACCCATCCTCCCAGCAGCAAATGCAACACACTGCAAACATTCTTCACAGCAGCCCCCTCATCTCTCTCTCCTCTCCCTCTCTTCCTCTCTAACCCCCCTACAACACCCACACACATACATCAGTCCTCTCACTGACTGTTTAAGCCTTGTTCACACATACACATAGCATGATACCAGAGTCTTGATAAACCATCTGCACGTGCACACATGTATGTTCACACACAAACAGTGTCATAGCCAGCAGACCCCACTGTGCTACTCAGGAGGGAGATGTTCCCCTGCACTGACGGGGAGGATTTGAGGGGGTGTGGATGGAGGGCTCTCTGCCTGGGACTAAGAAATGCCAAGCTGAGCCAGGGGAAGAGCTCTATGATTCATTCCCTGACTCACTTCCATCTCCGCGCCAGACCCCATCTCTGCAGGGAGGGCAGGATGCAAGTTTTTCATTCACTCCCTCATTCAGGCAAAAAAATCTTTTTTCTGCAAAAAGGCTCATTCAGGCACAAAACTCTCTGCCCAGTTTCACACAAGTTCCTGAAGTGATAGAAAAGAATAAAATGTAGCCCCTGCCCTCAAGATGCTCATGGTCTAGTTGCCACAAATCAACGTGCTAGCGGAGAGATGTGCTCAAGGATATAAGGAACTCCAAAGTCACTGACAGCTTTGCATTGTCAATAACCTCATATGCATGTAAAGTTGGACAGTGAATAAGGAAGACTATAGAAGAACTGATGCATTTGAGTTATGATGTTGGAGGAGAATACTGAAAGTACCATGGGCTGCCAAAAGAACAAACAGATCTGTGTTGGAAGAAGTATAGCCAGAGCGCTCCTTGGAAGACAGGACGGCCAGACTTTGTCTCCCACTTTAGATGTATTATCAGGAGAGACCAGTCCTTGGAGAAGAGCATCATGCTTGGTAAAGTGGAGGGTCAGAAAGAAAAAAAAAAAAAAAGCAAGACTCCACAACAAGATGGATTGGCACAGTGGCAGCATCAATGGGCTCAAACATTAACGATTGTGAGGTTGGCCCAGGACAGAGCAGTGTTTGGTTCTGTTGTGCATAGCGTCGCTAAGAGTCAGTGCCAACTCGATGGCACCTAACAACAACAACAAAGTCACTGAGAAGATGGATACACTAGACACTTCCATATGACCAAAGAATTGATGAATTAAAAGGAGGTACCCATGACAGACCAGAAGGATTTGTTTGTAAGATGCATCCCAGATAACGGATTGACATCCCGAATACATAAAAACAATTACTGCAAATCAGTATGAAAAAGACAATTTCGACAAACTAGAAAAAAGGACAAAGTAACATGAAGGAATTCCCCGAGAAAGAAATATAAATGGCCAGCAGGCATGGGAAGATATGCCCAACCCCATGAATAAGTGAGAAATGCAAAACAGTGCAAGATATTTTTTAATTCACTGAATAAGCAAAAAATGGCAAGACTGACCATTCTTAGTATTGCAAGCATGTTGGTTGAACGAATGAATGAACGTTCAATGTTGCTGTTGAGTACCATCAAACCAGTTCCATTCAGAGTGACACCACGTGACAGAACACAATGGCCACCTGGGGTTTTTAGGGTGCAATATTTTAGAAGCAAACTGCCAGATCTTTCTCCTATGAATCAGCTGGGTGGGCTCAAACGGCTGACCTTGCAGTTAGCAGTCACATGCTTAACCATCGTACCACCAGGGTTCCTTTGAATGAACAGCCAAACCTGAACACTGAAACTTGTGTTAAGGTGGAAATGTATCAAAGAAGGAAAACTCCAACATGTTCCACTAACAGAGGCTGCTAGGAATGTGGTAAAACTGCAGCCTGTCAAAGGCGGAACACTTGTAAGACCCACGAAAACAAGGCCGCCCTGTCGAGTTCTGGGTCTCACGAGTTTCACTGAATCTGTTCGGACTCCTACCAACCCTGTATAGAGTTGACCTTATGGTTCAAACTGACCTTGCGGTCCAGTGCTTTATCCTACAGCACCATATACACAGCACCATACACATGAGGGAACCATTCTATGAGTTTTGTTCTTCATCTCTCTCCTCCCGTATGCTCTGTTCAGGATAAATACTCATCAGCCCTTTACAAAACCGCATTAAGCAGTGGGAGTACAGAGCTGTTTCTGAGCTTCAGAGATTTTCTATTCAAACACCCTTCCCAATGGTTCTTCTGGGATCTTAGCGATGATTGCAAGTAGGCTAATTGGTCTAGGAGGAGGATCTGGGGATGAGGTAAGAGCAGGGTTTGCTACCCAGGAACCAGTGAGCTCCTTCATTGGCTGCCCTTTCTCCTTTCTTCAATTCACTAGAAGCAACTCAGAGGTACCCAGACTTTCAGCACCTTCAGAGACAGCAACCCAGACCAGAGAGAAGAGAGGTTTGTATGATTATTCACTGCAGAGACCAGGGAGGAAGCAGAGGAAGAGACACTTTGCTGAGCTGAAACTGCAGGGAGGCACCACCCTCAAAGACAGAGCTGAGCCCCAGAGAGGGGTGCCAGGTGTGAGGTGCTCACAGACACAAAGAGGCCCTTCTGCTAGACCAAGCAATGGAAATAGTCAGCATTAAAGAGATGTGTGAGGAGTTCTGGCAGCGTAGTGGTTACGAATCGGCTGCTAACCTCAAAGTCAGCAGTTCAAAACTACCAGCTGTTTCACGGGAGAAAGATGAGGCTTTCTGCTCCCGTAAAGATTTACAGCCTAGGAAACCCTGTAAGGGTTGCTATGATTCAGAACCAACTCCACGGCACATAACCACCAACAACAACCTAAGAGGTGTGCACTGTGTGCCATGCGTGGAGCTAAGACGTTACAGTGCCTTGTCTCCACAGACCTCAAGCTTGTTTTCAAAGGAACACAGAGAGGTTAGCATGCATGTTTAAAGCTGCACAGCATATCAACAACAGAGCTAGGATTTCAAGCTAGAAATCCTAGCTACTCTTCACAGAGACTCCTAGTGTGGCGCTGTAGGATAAGCCCCAGGCTGGTAACCGTAAAGTCAGCGGTTCAAACTCACCAGCCACTCCTTGGAAAACTTATACAAGGTCGCTATGAGTCAGAACCAACTTGACAGCACTTAGCAAGCACCACCACACCAACTCTTAACCACACTGTTTGGTTTGAGCTAGCCTAGGACAGGAAGTCAGCTGTCAAGGAGGAAGTCCTACCCCAGAACGGGCTAGGCCTAGAAGGAAGTTTCATCTCCAGAGGAAAAGCAGGCCCACAATGGGTGTCCAGTGTGCCACACCACGCAGAAGGGCGCCACTGTTGCCAATCAGGCACAAGAGCTATGCCTGGGTCCCTTCCAGACTCCCCACCCATATTTGTTTCAGCTAGAGAGATGGACACAAAACAAAAACGAAATAAACTCTCCAAATCAGAAGGGTCAATACTGCTGCTGGCAGAAGCAATGAGGAAGTGGGCAGGCAGCTGGGGAGGCCACATCTGCCCCTGAGGACGGCTCCTCGGGTATTGTGGGTAGGAAGACTGAAGAAAGCTGGTCCCTGGGCTAAGATGAGGCAGGAGGAAGAGGCTGAGCTGGGCCCATGTGGGATAAAGTCACAATGAGCTAAAGCTTTCGGAGCCTCTGCTTTTTCATCAGAGAACTCACCTCAACTGAAAACAAAAACATTCACATGGTAAAGAGTGGGGCTGGGCTGGGTTTAGAATGAAGACACCAGTCGCCATGAAGTTGATTCTGTCTCATGGTGACCCCACGAGTATCAGGGTAGAGCTGTGCTACATACGGTTTTCAATAATCCATTTTCAAAAACACATCACCAGGCCTTCTTCCAAAGTGTCTCTGAGTGGACTTGAGCCACCAGCTTTTTGGTTACAGGCAAGAACATTACCTTTGACACTCCCCATGGACTCTAGGGTGGAAATACCACACTTAAATCAGCTTGTATCTAATACGCTTATTGAATCTTCACATCCTATACAGTGGATGACGCTACCCAATACACAGAAAAGGAAACTGAGGTACAAAGAAGAGGGTCAGTATCATTCTTCAAGTGGTGGAGACAGGCTAATATTTTTTTTTTTTAAGTGCCTGGAGTCAATTGTGAACTGCTCTTAGGGTTTCCAAGGTATTACTCTTTATACCTCAACATAAAGAAAACAAAAATTCTCTCACCTGGACCAATACATGAAGAAAAGATTGAAGTTGTGAGAGACTTCATTTGCTCAAATCAACCATCAACACTCATGGAAGCAGCAGTCAAGAAATCAAATGACGTATTGCATTGGGCAAATCTGCTGCACAAGACCTCTTTAAAGTGTTGCAGAGCAAAGATGTCAGTTTGAGGACTAGGGTATGCCTGACTCAAGCCATGGTATTTTCAATAACCTCATGTGCATATAAAAGTTAGACAGCGAATAAGGATGATCATAGAAGAATTGATGCCTTTGAGTTATGGTGTTGGAGGAGAATACTGAAAATACTATGGACTGCAAAAAGAACAAACAGATCCGTGCTGGAAGAAGTGCAGCCAGAGTGCTCCTTGGAGAACAGGATGGCCAGACTTTGTCTCTCACACTTTGGACATGTTGTCAGGAGGGACCAGTCACTGGAGAAGGACATCATGTTTGGTAAAGTGGAGGGTTGGAGACAAAAAGAGGAAGACCCCCAATGAGATGGATTGGCACAGTGGCAAAAGCGATGGGTTCAGGTGTAGCAATGATTGTGAGGTTGTCCCAGGACCGGGCAGTGTTTCGTTCTGTTGTGCATAGAATCGCTAGGTCGGTACTGACCCGATGGAGCCTGACAACAAGTCTTTTTAGAAGCAGACTGTTGCATCTTCCTTCTAGGAAGTTGGTGGTTTGAACCACCAACCATTCAGTTAGCGACTGAGCACTTAACCACTAAACCACCAGGGCTCTGTGCTAACATAAAGAGAGACCTCCTTGTTCCAATATCTATGTTCTTCACCAATACACTCTCCCATGATAGTCCGGCCCTTGCACTTTTCCTGAAGAGAGCAAAACAAGACAGACATGGACAAGTAACAAGGGCGACCCTTTCCTGTTTGGTCTCCTTGTTGTCCAATTTCCACAGTATGACCGCTGACCACCAGCTACAAAGAGACTTCAAAAAGTTCACGGAAAAATGGAATGAAAAGATAATGGAGTTTTCCATGAACTTTTTGTGCCAAAAGAAGAAACTCTATAGAGAGAGAGCAGATAACTTGCTCAAGGTCACAGAACAAACTCTTAAGAGGTAATCCCTAACTCCTAAATACACATCTCCAGCTGGACTGTTTCCCCTATATTTCAGACTCACTCATCCAATTTCCTACCTGGTATCTCCACAGAAGTATCTAATATGCATCCCAAATGTAACAAGCCCAAACCTGTTCCTGCTCCTTGTTTTCCCCAGTTGCCCAAGTTGAAACCAAGAGCATCATCCTTGACTCTGCTCTTCTTCACCCTCCTTCTCATACAGAACATCAGCAAGTCATGTCATCTCCACCTCCAAAACATCCTGAAAGTGGCTGCTTCTCTCCACCCCACACCCCCTGCCACCTCCTACTCCCAGCCCCTGCTGTCTTTCACTCGCAGAGACATTCTGACTGATACCCCTGCTTCCACTCTGCCTTCCTCTGACCTATATAATCCATGCACCCACCCAGCACTCAGCAATCACCAAGATTCCAGCTTCAACATATGAGCTCCCATATAAAGCCAGGAGTTCTGGTGTGGTGCTGTGGGTTCATGCACTGGACTGAAAAGTCAGTTTGAGGTACAAGTTCAACAGTTCAAGCTCACCAGCAGCTCCTTGAAAACCCTACACAGGGTCGCTATGGGTCGGAATCGACTCGATGGCTCTTGACAACAACAGTTACATAAAGCCATGCTACTTGCAAGGAGCTCTGGTAGCATAGTAGTTACGAATCGGGCTGATAACCTCACGGTCGGCAGTTTGAAACTACCAGCTGTTCTGCTCCCGTAAAGATTTACAGCCTTGGTAATCCTGTGCAGGGTCAGTATGAGTCGGAACCAACTCCACGGCACATAACAACAACCACAAAAATTTCCATGCTTAAAACACTCCAATGGCCTCCAACTGTATACAAAATAAACGTTCAACTCTTTACCATGGTCTACTATCTTATGTTTACTGGTCCTTCCCCATCTTCCCACATAGCTACCTCCCTCACAATGCTCCAAGCTCCCTGGTATTGGTCTCTGTAGTTTAAAGACAAGCTTGGGCCCACCTCAGGGTCTTCACACCTTTTGTTCTGCCGCCAGATTACAGATCCCTCTCCTTCAAAGCATTTGGTCACCTTTTCAGAATACCTCCCACCCTAGTCATTCTCCATCACATCCCTAGCTTTAGTCCCGTCATCACTTAATATATTCTCATGGATTCATTTGTTTACAGACATTTTCTTCCTTCATGAGGGGCCTTGTGTGTAATGGTGTCCACACATCTCTGCTCAGAGTTTCCTTCTTCTTCCCTACACACCAGTCACCCCGCCACTTCCAGCACACCCTGTCACATCACTCTGCTTGGTTTTATTCATAATAGATGTCACAATCTGATAACTGTTTCTAATTATTGTTAATTATTATTATGGTCGGAGTCTCGGTGTGGTGCTGTGGGATAATGTATTGGACCATGAGGTCGTGGTTCAAGTTCATCAACCACTCCTCAGGAACCCTATACAGGGTTGATATGAGTCGGATCTGACTCAACAGCACTTAACAACTACAACAACTGTCATGGTCTCTCACTACCCTTTCTATATTGGAAACTCCACAAGAGCCTGTCTGCCTAGTTTAATGTTGTGTCCTCAACACCTACAACTGGTTGTAGCCTGTGGTAGACAGTCAATATGAACTAAACCACTAACAGGTGCTCAGAAATATTTGAAGAAGAGAAAGGAGGTAGGAAGGAAGGAAAAGAGTTAGTTGCTTAGCTAGTTTAGTTTAGTTAGTTAGTTAGTTAGTTAAACCATAGGCAAGTTCCCAGCCCATGAGAACAATTTAGGCTGGTCAGTTAAGTGGCTGCGTTCACTTGCTGACCAGTCTGGGTTTGAACCAGTCTTCTTTCCTTTCCGTTTCAAAGGAGGCCATACAGGACAACTCTTTCTCCTGAGTTCCCTCCCATCTCATTCTCTCTCCCCAGAATGCACCTGCAGGCTCGTGCAGACTGTAAGCATTCTAATATCTATCTGTGGTCTCAGACAATGCAACCTCTAGGGCCAATGGCAAGTGTTTATGCCTGAATCAGTGTCACTGAAACAGTTGCTTCTGATTACCTCTCCTCGGGAAAAATGTGTGTTGTCAGTAAAAGCCCAACAGGCCTTCGTGGCACAGGCCTGGATGTAATGAACCTCTGCACTAAGGACAGATGATGTACAAAGACCTTTCCACACCCTCCACTAATCTCTTACAGAACCTAGGTGCTGCCTAACAACATGTCATCTGGACTCAGTTCCTAGCTCCTCACTTACCAGCTAAGTGACCTTGGGGCAACTTCCTTCACGTCCATGTGAATCATTTTTCCAACTACACCAAAACAAACAAACAAAAAACAAATGCACCACCACTGAAGTGATTCAATTCACAGTGACAACTACAGAATCGGGGAGAACTGCGTCATAGGGTCGCCAAGCCTGTAATCTGAACAGGAGGAGCACACAGCTTCATCATTCTCCTGCAGAGGGGTTGCTGGGTTTGAACCACCAACATTAAGGTTAAGCAACCCAACACTTAACCCATGACACTAATAGGGATACATTTTTTTTAATTATTATTATTATAAGAAGAGGCTAATAATATCTACCTCATGGGGTTATTGTGAGAATTATGGAAGTTAATTTAACTGTGAGAATTAAATGCATTTAAGTGATAAAAGCAGTCATTAGTCTCATCTAAAGGAGCTCTGGTAGCATAGTGGTTATGAAGCGGGCTGCTAATCTCATGGTCAGCAGTTCGAAACTACCAGCCGTTCCACAGGAGAAAGATGAGGCTTTCTGCTCCCGTAAAGATTTACAGCCTCGAAAATCATGTACAGGGTCGCTATGAGTCAGAACTGACTCCACAGCACATAACAACAACAATTCTTATCTACCAACCATGAAAACCCACCAGTTTATAAAGAATAAAGCGTCAATTCTCTGGGAAGCATAGAGAATCAGACTTGGAGACAAGACAGCCAGGAGCAATATCTAATACCACCTGAGACTAACTGGTCCAACAGAGGAGTCACTGCTATCAGTCAGGAGCATGGACGAGTAGGTCTACATTGAGGAGCTAGGAGGACTCCGCAGGTGCATGGGGCAAACAATGCTGTAAGTCTCGCCGTGGCTGACTCCTAATCTGGATCTAAGTACTGTCTCTCACTCCAGAATGGGCTACAAAGAGTGTGTTTCCAGTCACTGACCACTAAAACTCAAATGCCCACATAAATGCCTCTGATGACTAGATCCTCAATCGAATATCTGCATCCTAACTGCAAGGGAGGCTGGGAAAGTGGGTCTTTGAGTTCTACTTTTAGGAGGCATGGATTCTTTTTGTTTTGTTTTGTTTTTAAGTTTTTTATTGTCAATTGAGTGATAGTGTACATGGGAGAACATCAGTTGTACACTCAACGTTTCCATGCAATGATTACAATCCCTTTCATGAATCATCAGTCAACAGTATTTGCTTCTATTCCCTGTTTTTTTGTTTTGTTTTGTTTTGTTTGGGGGGTGTGTACATAAAAACACTGAGGAATATATAATAATTTAAACAACCACTGGGCACATTCTGTCAGCCTGTCTCCTGGCCACCAGCACACAGCCTTTCTCTTTCCATGAGTCTACAGTCCTCAGCTGCTCTCTCTCTATATCATCTCTGAGGAGGCACGAATTCTTAAAGTGGGGAACTCCTAAACATAAAAGAGATGTTCAAGGATCGGTGACCTGAACACATGATAAACATCCCCTACGAGATCTTGGCACAGTGCCTGAACATTGTATTTTCTCACAAATGATGCACTCACGGTCACACATATAAGGCACAGCATAATGTATATGAAGGGAGGTTGCACAGTTTGCAAAAAATACATATGATACATACATTATTTGCATAAACATACAGTAGGAGAGTGGCGCTGTAGGATAAGCACTTGACTTCAAGGTCGGTATGGACTCCAAGGTCGTCGGTTCAAATTCACCAGCCACTCCTCGGAAACAACATCACTATGAGTAGGAACCGATTTGACAGCACTTAACAACAAATGCTGAATAAACAGTAGCCATTCCCTGAAGATCTGATTTGGATTCCTATGTGCAAATCATTCTTCTTTATTTCTCTGGGCCTACCTGTTACCTTTCCAGAAAGGGTGGGTTAAGTCCTTGTTCCTCCTCACTTTATCTAAATGCCTTTGTAGACTCCTACTTCCATGGGAAACTTGGAGCCCAGAAATGAGGGCAAACACCCCTGATGATGGGCTGAGGGGGGCAGAATGCTCCCCCCAGGTGAAGTTACAGAATCACAGACTCACATAACATCTCTGCTAGAATTGTTTCTGTCTTGTTGTCTTATTTTACAAAGAAAGAAGTTGGAATCAAGAGAGGAGATGGATCTGGCAAAGGTTGCACTGAGGTTAGACAGGTTGTGTAACTGATTCCTCACTACTACATCCACTTGGTGGTCCATCCACCACGACTCATTCTCAGGTGGTCTCCTAGCAAAGCTATTCCTAAGTGAAGCCCCTCTTCACTGGTATGCAGAGAGAATGAGCTGGCCCCACTTTTCTCCAATGTTCAAGGTGCAATTATAAAACTTATTTCTTGACTTTTAACAACCCAGTAAAGTGAGTTGACAGGGAATGAAGCTTAGATGACACTCTGCCACTCGGATTCACCGTATTATAACAGCTATATTATAGAACCTCTCTGAGCCTTGGTTCTTCCACCTATATGCAGAAAAAATAAACCCAATATTCTAGAATTGCTGACAGGAGAAAAAGAAAGAATGCCTATCATTCACTTAAGTAGTAACTAGGAAAAGCAATGAGGCCTTCTTATGCTATTATCTGTTGCCCTGCAAATACTCCTTCCTCCAATGGTATGCGGGAACTAGCTCTGACCAGCTCTAGAGCTCATGGTGCCCATCGCTCCCCAACTTTACAATCAGTGACATCACATCAGTAGCCTGAAATTGGCGATTTCATCACAAGCATCACGTACCAGGGTTTCTTTCTTCTTCTTCTTAAATGCAATCAGACAGCTCGTTATTACACAATTATTACCACACTGCTGCCTTCTCCTTCCATCACTGATTCCAGGAAACTGAAAGGTGCCCCACCTCCCCCCAAAGAGAACCCAAAGTGGACTCCTCATTGACTTCTTCACCCAGGACTCATTGAACATCTACTGTGTGCCGCACAGCCAGTTAGACGCAGGGGCCTGGTATCCATCCTAGCAGGAGGGTTTACATAGCTGTGATCGAGGGTGAAGGAAATTAATAATCCATACAAAAAAGGTGGCGGGGGCAGAAGCGCACACCTCATTTCCGTATCAGCCCCCACCAGTGGTAAATTTCCTCCTAACAATAGGATAACCTCCCCCTTGGCTTGCCCACACTCACCACACAGAGCAGGAAGAAAATAAAATAAAAACCTGGCTTTTCATGCCCCAAGATTTGTCACAGTGTCCCCAGGGTGCTTTGAAGGTCAAAAAGATTGTAGCTTCTAGTGACCAGATGTTGCTGCTGTCCTATTTTCTTCACTTTGCCTTAGTCCCCCTCTTGGTTCCCAGTCCCTTTCTCCCCGACAGCCCCTTCTCTGTCCTTTAGTCTCCCCATGCTCCTTGGTCCGCCCTCTCTCTCTGACCTTCAGTCTCTTCTCTGGTTGCTCACCAGTACCCCTGCCCGGTCTCTTTAATCTCTTTCTCTGTTTCTCACTGTTTCTCAGCCAGCAACAGGGACTAGAGGTGAAGGTCAAGCTCATATAAGACTTGGTGATTCACACTGAATTCAGCAAACTGGATTTTACAAGATTGGCCTAGAGCTAGGCTGTGGACCAGAACCCCAGGAGAATTCATGAGCACCTAGGTGATGGAGGAACATTGCTCATCTCCCGGAATCTGGTTCCTCAAGATTTCTTTGTGACCTCTGAACACTGCCACCCTGTCTGGTCCTCCCTCCAGCCATCCAAGGACAAGAGTCAGGAAGAATCTGGCTTGAGTAAGACATGTGCTCTGAGACCCCTCTGCACCTCTTAAGAGGAAATGTTGGCAGCATGGAGAATCCTTTGACACCAGGATCCCTATGAGTGGAGCTAAACTCTCTTGTTCATTGGTTTTCCCAGATCAGCAGCCAGAGTGCCCTAACAATTGACTTTGATGATTCAAGCATTTGTCATTCCAACTCCCCCATAGCAAGGAGAATACAAAAATCTGAAGATTCAACTAAAAAAATAAAAGTTTTACCAAGTTAATTTTCTAAATTTAAAATGTTTCAGAAAGAAACACAACCTACATAAGGATAATTTGAAGCTATATTAAAGCTCAAAAATGACATCATGGAATTCTAATTATATAGATTTTGAGGCAATATAGGCAAGTAACCTTTCTGGATACGGATATCAAATTTTCACATTATGCCTGTATTGGAGCTTAAATTCTAAGCATTTAGCTTGCAGAAGGGTATGGTTTATTGTGGAAGGCCAACGTATTCAAGTCTTGACATAAATTCTGCCTCCATGGAGTTCATTCTGACCATTTATCAGGAGGCAATGTAAAAATGTCTGCCTTCAGACAGTGTTTGAAAATGGATTGCTAAAACTTCCCTAGCCAGCCTTGTTGTTGTTGTTGCTAAGTGCTGGTGAGTCCATTCTGACTTACAGAGACCCTGTATAGGGTTTCTGAGGAGGAACTGGTGAGTTTGAACTGCTGAACTTGCAGTTCAAACCGGCCTTGCGGCCGAGTGCATTACCCTACAACACCAGACCAGGACTCCTAGCCAGTCTTTTGTTGTTGTTAAGTGCCGTTGAGTCGATTCCGACCCATAGCGACCCTGTATAGGGTTTCCAAGGAGCAGCTGGTGAGCTTGAACCACTGACCTTGCAGTTCAAACGGCTTTGCAGTCTGGTGCATTAACCCACAGCGTCACACCAGGACTCCATCCTAGCCAGTCTAGGGAGGAGCAATCTTGCCCTCAGGGACGTGTATGACCCTTGATGGAAATGTTGGTACCATGGTGAATAGTCACAGTCTGCTTCCATAAAGATTTATAGCCTCGGAAACCCTATACAGAGTTGCTGTCATTCGGAACTCACTTGATGGCGCACAACCAACAACAACAACCAGGGCGTATGGTCATGTGTCATTCCACAAACCAAGGTGGTTGGAGGATCCCAGAACCAATTCTGTAAACTTTTCTATCTGTAATGGTGTAGGTATCTGGATCATTGTCCCTTGCCCACTTCCATAGTGCCGCCTAGGGCAGTGATGAGTTGATCTGTCTCCAATTATGGTTTGGGGCTGATTTCCTTCATTTTCCATCTGCTGTTATTAGTAAGGAGTCCTGGTGTGGCACTGCAAGTTAATGCACTGGATTGCAAGGTCGGTTTGAACAGAAAGGTTGGCAGTTCAAGCCCGCTAGCTGCTATAAGTTGGAATCAACTCAACAGCACTTAACAACAACATTATTAGTATGAACTCCTGGTGCTCCTCGGAAACCTTATAGAGGATCATTGTGAGTCAGAACTGACAGACAGTACTTAATAACCTCTCTTTATAAGTCCCATTGTACTTACCTTCTTCAAGTCATTTACTCTTCCTGAAATCAAAATCACTTCTCCATGTGCACACAGAATAACTGTTCAGAATAAATTTTATGTTCCATGTCCATATGGCTTCTATTATTTTAAACTATGTATTCAGGATTTCTCTCCTAGGATAACATTATTTCCAAAAGCCTACATGAAGATGAGAAGGAGCTCTGGTAGTGTAGTGGTTATGAATCAGGCTGCGAACCTCAGGATCTGCAGTTTGAAACTACCAGCTGCTCTGCAGGAGAAAGATGAGGCGTTCTGCTCCTATAAAGATTTACAGCCTCGAAAACCCTGTACAGGGTCACTATGAATCGAAACCGACTCCACGGCACACAGCCACCACTACATGAAGATGAGCGTTGTGCCTAGACCAAACCTATCCTGAGTTTCTGTATCCATGTGGAACTAAGCCCATAGATCTCTAGGAGCACAAAAGGAGAGAGGGACCCAGAGCCTTCACCCATAAGCTCTTTCTCTTCACGTCGTTACAAGGATACAGTGAATTAATTCATTAAAAGGATCCTTGAAGAGGGCCTGTTGTTAAATGCCGTTGAGTCCGTTCCGACTCATAGCAATACCACCTAAAGTTTCAGAGGAGCGGCTGGTGAGCTTGAACCGCCAACCCTGCAGTTTAAACTGACCTCACAGTCAGTCCAGTGCTTAACCCACAGCGTCACACCAGTGCCTTGCACATGGTTAACCCACAATAAGTATTAGGTTTGATTCTATTCATGATCAGATTGAAGATGTAAAAAGATGATTATGAAGAGGAAGAAATGTCCTTCTTTCCTTCTACGGCCTTCCTGTGTGTCACTGTTTCCTTCATGTGCTGTGTAACAGGGTGGGTAGAATTCAAAAGTTTCAATCCAATAACTTTTCCTGCAAAAATACATTCCTTATTTTCTGAGGTGTCTTCTGCATCTCAAGAGCTTTACATTTTTGAAAGTACATAATCTGCATATTATATGTGCTACTAACTTGCCTTGTCTGCGTGTGTACAAAGCACATTCACATACACATAATCTTGACACAATGCCCGATGGGAGACAACTTATTTTTCTTGTTTCACAGCTAAGGACACTCAGCTTCCCACGTGACAAAGCTAGTAGAGAGAGAGCAAGGACTTAAAGGTCAACACTTCTAACAGCCGAATCCACCATCTTGCTTTTTCATAACAATCTCTCCCCCTTCTCCTCTCCCTCTCCTTCCCAGATTTAACTCCAAACTAGTCCTATAACTGCCCCAGATGCTTCTGGGAAATAAAAAGAGTAAGGCGAAAGAACAGGGGTCAGTGTCCCCCAGAAACAAGCACTGTGAATGATTTTTATTTTCCTTTTCTGAAAGGAGAGCACAGTTCAAAATCAAGCAGGAATGAAACCAGACCAGGAGCAGAAAGTACGATGCCTCAAATGTTGTGAATCCAGGCTTGGTTTCCAAAAGAGTTAAAGGGCCAAAGGAATTAGCCAATCCTAGGAGTCCTGGTGTGGCGCTGTGGGTTAATGCACCAGACTGCAAAGCTGGTTGAACTGCAAGGTTGGCAGTTCAAGCTCACCAGCTGTTCCTCGAAAACCCAATACAGGGTCGCTATGGGTTGGAACCAACTCGACGGCACTTCACAACAACAAGGAAAGCAGCCAAGTCTAAATGGTGCAAAAGGTCAATGCACTGAGTTACTAATGGAAAGGTTAGAGGTTTAAGGCCATTCAGTGGCACTTCAGAAGAAAGGTCTGGCAATCTACTTCAGATCAAGCAGCCATGGAAAATCCTGTGAAGCAGAGTTCTCCTCAGACACACATGGGGTTGCCATAAATTGGAGCTGACTCTATAGTAACTGGTTCTATTAGGAAGACACCAAAAAGAGAATTACTTTGGTTTTTTGTTTTTGAAAGCTTTTATTATGAATTAAGTGATAGTTTACATTGCAGAAATTCGGTTTTGTACTCAATCAATCACACTTTGCTTCACTACAATGATTACAAACCCTTCTATGCACCATCGCCCAGTAGTATTTGCCGCTATTCCATTCCCTTTCTCCCTTGAAGTACACAAAAACATGCAGGAATGTATAATTGTTTAAACAACCAAAGGGCACATTTCCCAAGCCAGCCTTCTGCCCACCAGCACATAGCCTTTCTCTTTCCCTGAGTCTATGGTCCTTAGCTGCTCTATCTCTCCATGCCATCACCTACGCCCTCGTGTCTAGTGTCACTGCTTCTCTGGTTAGGATGCCACATTCTGTTCCTGTTCTTTCCTCTTGATGGTCCTAGGGTCCTCTGTTACTGGAATGCAAGATTAACTACTCTCCCCCTTTTTGTTACATAACTTCTACCTTTACAGTTGTGACTATCACAATTAGTCATGATAACAATTACTATTAGATAAAATAAATAAATAATTTTTTAAAATCCTATCCCCTTCTTTCATTATATCCAACTAGGCAATATGAAAACTATTCCATGGGGATTCCACCTCCCCACTTGCTCTGAAGCTAAACTCAAAGGGAATTACTTTTAAAGAACAGTTGTTT
>NW_006408620.1:1496617-1517517 GCF_000296735.1 Chrysochloris asiatica
CTTTCTCCCGCGGAGCGGCTGGTAGTTTCGAACCGCTGACCTTAAGGTTCACAGCCCGATTCGTAACCACTACGCTACCAGAGCTCCTATATCTAGATGCTAAATATTTCCCCTGAAAGACACTGTTACTATATTCTCATGCTCAGAAGGCATCTTTTTATTCTTAGTTCTCCAAGAGTCTCATCAAGAACGGCTATTGAAATTTTAAATGCCTTTTTGGCTATCTATGAAGATGGTCATTTTCTTTGACATATTGATGGAATTTTTTAACAGATTTCCTAATAATAAACCATAATGCATTTCTAGGATGAACTTCCTTTGATCATGATGTATTGTCTTTTGAATATCCTATAAGATTCTAGGTCCTTCTATTTTCCAGACTTAGCTTAAGATTATTTTCTCGGCATTTGTTAGTGAAATTAGACTATGATTTTTTTGTGTGTTATCTGTGTCAGGTTTTTGTGACCGGATAGTACTAGATCAGAGGACAGGACTGCAACAGGCTCCCTCTTTCTTTCTGTTCTGGCAAATGTTTAAAAACAAAAACAAGACAATCCGTTGTCCTGGAGGTTTTTCCGATAGGGAATTTTTGGAAGCTTTCATCAGTTCTTCTTTGCTACTATTCTAGATCCTGGGCCAACAAACCACAGCCCACAGGCCAGCAGCCTGTTGTTTTTTTGTGAAGAAAGTTTACAACTGTCTTTACAAACTGTCAATAGCTGCTTTCATGCTACAATGGGACAAACCTAAAGTATGTGCTCCCTGGCCCTTTAAGAAGTTTGCCAGCCCCTAATCTAAATAGGGATCCATGCTGTGGGCTAATGCGCCAGACTGCAAAGTCATTTGAACTGCAAGGTCAGTGGTTCAAGCTCACCAGCTGTTCCTTGGAAAGCCTATACAGGGTCACTATGGGTTGGAATCGACTCAATGGCACTTAACAACAACAGTCTGAATAGGGGAGTCCTGGTGTGGTGCTGTGGGTTAACACCCCAGACTGCAAAGCCATTTGAACTGCAAGGTCGTCAGTGCAAGATCATCAGCTGCTCCTAGGAAACCCTAGACAGGGTCACTATGGGTCGGAACTGACTCAATGACACTTAACAACAACAATCTGAATAGGAGTCCTGGTGTGGCGCTGCGGGTTAATGAGCTAGACTACACAGTCAGTTTGAACCACAAGATTGGTGGTTCAAGCTCACCAGTCACTCCCTGGAAACCCTCTACAGGGTCACTATGGGTTGAAACCAACTCGACGGCACTTAACAACAACAACAACAATCTGAATAGGCTGTCTGTTATAGGAGACAACTTGGCATCTGTTTCCTTAGACTTCTGAATTTAACGCCAGAACTGAATAGCAAGAGCTTCTATCTGAGTTCAGATAAAGGGTCTGGGCAGTCCTAGGCTGAGCTTTTGACATGCAGTATCTCATGGAATCCTCATCATTATTTCATGATCGTCTCTTGTTTTAGTGGAGACTGAGACTGAGTAAGATTAAATAACTTGCCCAAGGTCAGAGGTGGTACTACAAAACTACATAAATCTAGGCCTGCCCATGCAGAACAGCATTTTAATATTCTGGAAAAGAGTTCTGGTGGTGCAGTGGGTTAAGCATTGGGCTGCTAACCAAAAGGTTGGTGACTCAAACCTACTAGTCACTCCATGAGAGAAAGATAAAGCAGTGTGTTTCTGTAAAAGACTTACAGCCTCTGAAACCCAATGAAACAGTTTTCCCCTAGCCTGGTGTGGTGCTGTGGGTTAATGCTCTGGACTACAAAGTCAGTTTGAACTGCAATGTCGGCCGTTCAAGCTCACCAGCCACTCCTTGGAAACCCTTATATAGAGTCGCTATGGGTGGGAACCAACTGAACAGCACTTAACAACAACAACATATGGTCATTAGGGTAAGCAGTGGACTACTCCTGAATTTGCATATGACCAATTGATGGTCAGTTACTCAGCCAACTACTGGCCTTGTGGTTGTCAGTTCAACTTGGTTGTAACTATGCTACCAGTGCTCCTTAATTCATAAATGGATAAACAAAGTTTCTATCCATACAATGGGATATTATTTATCCATAAAAAGAAATAACACAGGTTACAACATGAGTGAACCTTGGAATCATTATGCTAAGTAAGAGAAGCGAGCCACAAAAGTGCAACAATTTCATGATCTCACTCATGGTAAATATCTAGAATAGACAAGTGACAGGAATAAAAGAAGATGGGAGGGGCAGGGTGTGAAGAGCTATTGCCTAATGGATACTGAATTTCAGTTTGGGGTAATAAAAATGTTTTGAAAATAGATAATGGTTGTGCAACATGCATATGTACAACAATATAATTAATGTCACTGAAATGTACACTTATAATGGTTTAAAAACTTACAAATACATACAATTATAAAGTCCTGGTGTGGCACTGTAGGGTAAGCACTGGACTACTGACTGCAAGGTTAGCCATTCAAACCCCCTAGCGACTCCTTGGAAACACTACATAGGGTCACTATGAGTTGGAACCAACTTAACAACAGCAACACCATACATAATTATATATAATCTGTTCTATATATAAGAAGCTCTGACAGCGTAGTGGTTACGAATAGAGCTGTGAACCTTAAGGTCAGCAGTTCGAAACTACCAGCGGCTCCGCGGGAGAAAGATGAGGCTTTCTGCTCCCGTAAAGATTTACAGCCTCAGAAACCCTGTACAGGGTCGCTACAGGTCGGAACCGACTCAACAGCACTTAACAACAACAACAACATATATAAGGAGCTCTGGTAGCGTAGTGGTTACGAATTGGGCTGCTAATCTCACAGTCAGCAGTTCAAAACTACCAGCTGTTCCACGGGAGAAATATAAGGCTTTCTGCTCCCGTAAAGATTTACAGCCTCAGAAACCCTGTACAGGGTTGCTATGAGTCGGAACCGACTCCATGGCACACAACAACAACAATAGATTACTTTGTTATCGCTGTTGTGTGCCACTGAGTCAGTTACAACTCACAGCCATCCTGTATCGGGATTCCGAGGACGGCTTGTGGGTCTGAGCAACCGATCTTGTCCTTGAGGTTACCAGCTCAGTGCTTATCCTACAGTGCCACACCAGGGCCCAGATATTTACTTTACCACAATAAAAATGTTAAGTTATAAAAAAAATCATCTGACCTTGGAAACAGAAATCTACTTTACAAATTATATACAACATCACAATCAGGATACTGACATGGGTGCAGTCACAAACAGGGCCGTTTCAGCATCACAAGGTCCTCAAACTGCCCCTTAGAGCAACACCACTCTCCTCCCCCAACACACCGTCTCCTTGTTAACGTTGTTAGGTGCCCTCAAGTCGATATTGACTCATAGTGACCTTATGCACAACAAAACACTGCCCAGTCCGACACCAACCTCACAATCATTGCTACACTAGAGCCTATTGCTGTGGCCGCTGGCCAATCCATCTCAATGGAGGGTTTCCTCTTTTTCTCCAACAATCCACTTTACCAAACACAATAACCTCTCCTTAACCCCAGTCAATCACTAAATCTGTTCTCCATACAGATTCGTGTTGGAAGAAGTGCAGCCAGAATGCTCCTTGGAGGCCACGATGGCCAAACTTCATCTCTCATACTTCGGACACACTGTCAGGAGAGACAAGTCGCTAGAGAAGGATATCATGTTTGGTAAGGTGGAGCATTAGAGAAAAAGAGGAAGACCCCTAACAAGATGATTTGACCAAGTGGCAGCATCGATGGCCTCAAGCGTGGCAACAATAGTGAGGTTGGCCCATAATCGGGCAGTGTTTCATTCTGCTGTGCATATGGGCGATATGGGTCGGTATTGATTCGATGGTACGTAACAACAACATATGATTGGAATCACACAATATGCAACCTTTTGAAAAAAAATTTTTTTTTCATTCAGAATCATTCCTTTGAGATTCATCCTGATTGCTGCATGTATCGTAGTTTGCTCCGAGAAGATTCCATGCTCTGGATCTATCACAGTTGGTCTAGCCATTTACTCTTTGAAGAACATTTGGATTGTTTCCAATTTGGAGCTATTGTGAATAAAGCTATAGAGGTTTCTGTGTGAGCATAAATTTTCATTTCTCTGGGATCAACTGCCAAGAGTGTAATCACTGAGTTGTATAGTAGTTGCATGCTCAGATTTTGAAGAAACTGTCCCATTGTCTGCCAGAGTGGCTCTCCTATTTCCATCAGCAACACAGGAGTGGTCCAATACCCTTAATCCTTACTAGCATTTGATGTTGACATAACTTTTTAGCTTAGTCACTGTGATAAGTGTATCTCTCTAAAGGTCTCTGGAAAGCACAAATGCACCTTAAAAGCCAGGATGGCCAGACTTTGTCTCTTATACTTCGGACATACTATCAGGAGGGACCAGTTTCTAGGGAAGGACATCATGTGGATGGTCTATGAAAAAGAAGATGACCCCCAACGAGATGGTTGGCACAGTAGCAGCAGCAATGGGCTCAAGCATAGCAATGATTGTGGGGTTGGCACAGGACCAGATGGTGTTTTGTTCTGTTGTGCATAAGGTCGCTGTGAGTCAGTACTGACTCAATGGCACCTAACAACATAACAACAGCAACAAAAACCATTTTGTTTTTTTGTTGTTGTTGTTAAGTGCCATCGAGTCGGTTCCGACCCATAGCAACCCTGAACAGGGTTTCCGAGGCTGTAAATCTTTACGGGAGCAGAAAGCCTCATCTTTCTCCCGTGGAGCAGCTGGTAGTTTCGAACTGCTGACCTTGCGGTCACAGCCCAATTCATAACCACTACGCTATCAGAGCTCCTTTTCTCCCTAAAGCCTGACAATCAACACTTCTTTAAAATTCCATGCACTGGAGAAAGGCTTTGGCAGAATCCTTCACAGTCTGCTATGACCTCTTAGTACCTCTGCTCTACTTGTGACCTACTTAAGAATAGAAAGCCTTACTATCCACATGATACCAGACAACTCCAAGCAAGGCAAGGAAAGAAATTCTCCAATGTTCCAAAGGGGACATTCCAGGAAAAGAAAGGATGGATGAATGGACAGACTGACAATCAATCACTTCACATAACTCCCCAGATCGGAGCTCTACAAACCTGAGGCTATAAAATCAGGACTGAAAGACTGCCTATAGAAAACACGCTGATTTTCTTTTTTAAAAAGACTATTCGTTCCAACTCTTTGTGTTCCTTCACCTCATTTGGTTTCTAAGCTTTCAAATCATGAAGTGTATCAACTAAGATGCTTTCAGCTGCAATGAATAGTTCAATTAACTGGTGCTCCAACAAAAACTTTATCAATGGCATCATCACACATTCACACACATGTCCAAAAGCAGGTGGTTGCTCAGTTGTAGGAGAAGCACTCTGGGTTTAGGCATCTGCTCATGGTCATAAGTTGGCTCCCAGCATTATGTCCCCATTTGAAACTTCCAAGGTAATAAGAATGGACTGGGATGAAAAAGAGTTATCCTCTCTGTGTAGGCCCCACCTCTAGACCAATCACTGACAAAGGGAAATGGAATGTTTCCGGGTGACTCACATTTTATTCCCTGGGCACATTGCCCCCAAACAAAATTAGGACGGAAGAGGGAATGGCTGGTTACTAGATGGGCAGCTAGCCCTGCTTCTAAATCCCCACATTTCTACAAGACCCCTTCCAATTAGAAATGCATAGTAATAATTCCCATTATGTATGCTCCAGAAAGATTACAACTCCATTTCCTTTAATGGTCAAATATTTGTCTTCAACTCCTTACCTTGATACTCAGGGACACTTGTGATTGCAAGTAACAGGACACCAGTAAAACTAGTTCATGTCCAAAAGGAAGTTTATTGTAGGAAAGCAAAGTACAGCATCTCACGGAAACCAACAGCAGAAATGGTAGAGGGACTGCAATGCAGGATACTGTCAGGAGCCATGGTCACCATGTCTCCGGTCCACGCAGCCTCTGTCTCTCTGCAGATCAACTGTCTCTGCTTCTTGGTGCATGTCATACATTCCTGAGACTACCCACTTCCAGTATGGGTGTTGCTGGAGGTTAGCTAAATCTAAGTGCTTAGACACAGAAGCAGGTGGAGCCACATTTGGTCACACTGACAATGAGCAGGGATGCTGGGTTACACAGCTCAACCATGATGCTAAGGAGCATCCTTGAGGCCAGTTTGCTAGAAAGTAGGGAATGCACAGGCTAAGAAATCAGCTTGAATGGGTCTAGAATAAGCTCTTTGCAGGAATTTCAGACTTTCTCTTTGGACAGCATCCTCCAACAGCTAGCTAGCAGACCAGAAAGTTAGAAAGTCAAAACCAAGAACAGCCATCTGAACTACTGCCTGCCTCTTGGAAGCACAGCTGGAGAGGGAGGAACCCTTGCATCTTATCTGACAGCTGTTCCTCTGTCTTCCTTCCTCCCTGCTCAGTCTCAGGCTGGCTCCTACCCAGGTCCCTTCACACACACTCGCCCACCTGGCTACACTCAGCCTAGCATTCAAAGCTTCACTTGGGGCTCCTCCTTGCCAAAATGCTTTCCCACACCAGGGTCCCTGTCTTCTAGCTCACTCTCCACGCACATGTCTACCTCAGAAATGAGCTCAAGCTATTTTAAACCCTGGTAACTGTCTGCCATCTGTCTTGTCTGGAAGCCTCATGGTCTACTGAGAGGAGAATAGAACTGAATACGGAAACTGGAGTTGAGTCCTAATCTCACCACTGGCTCCAGAACCTTGATACAACCACAGCATCTTCCCCACTGGCTGGTTCATGAGGCTGTTGAGAGCATAGAAGAATATCGGCAGTACAGGGGCACTAGACAGTAAGGCCTTTGAGGACATCTTATCTGACCCCTCCACCTAGCTGAGCAATGTTCAAGAGTTAATTTCTTTACTTCTCTGACCAGACACTGTGTTTTTCTTTCTTTCTAAAATTCTGGTATGCTAACTAGCTGGTAGCGTAGTTGTTACAAATCGGGCTGCAAACTGCAAGGTCAGCAGTTTGAAGCTACCAGCGGTTCCGTGGGAGAAAGATGAGGCTTTCTGCTCCCGTAAAGATTTATGGCCTTGGAAAGCCTGTACAGGGTCGCTATGGGTCGGAACTGACTCCACGGCATATAACCAACCAACCAACCAACTAGCTGTTGGAGGATGATGTCCAAAGAGAAAGTCTGAAATTCCTGCAAAGATGAGAAATCTGCACTTCCTGCAAAGAGAGCTTATTCTAGACCCATTCAAGCTGATTTCTTAGCCTATGCATTCCCTACTTTCTGGCAAAATGACCTCAAGGGATGCTCTTCAGCATCATGGTTGAGCTGTGTAACCCAGCATCCCGCTCACTGCCAGTATGGCCAAATCAAGGGATCCTGAGTCCATCCTCCGACACTCATGCTTGGAAGTGGTTACCATAGCAACCAGTTCTGCCACTTCCTGAGTGATCCTGAGCAAGTCATTAACCACTGTGAGCTTTAGGTTCTCCATCTAGAAAATTGATCAAGTTAATAGTATCTACCACATGAAGTTATTAGGAGAATTCAATGGACTTGGTGTTAGCCAGTCATATGGACAACAAGATCAAGTATTTTTGATGGGTCAGGTAGCGTGCTAAAAGCCTTATGTGTATGCGTTCACAACAACCCTATGAGACCTATAATACGAGGGGTCTTCCAAACGTTCATGGAGAAATTCCATTATCTTTCAATTCTATTTTTTCACAAAGTTTTGAAGCCCCCTCCCTGCCCCCGCATAAGTACTAAAATGTTTTAACTGTGGAAGCAACAAAACAAGAAAAGTGAAGTTAAAAGGCTGACATTTAGAACGACAAACACTAAAACCTGAATTTAACTTCTTCCCTTGAATCAATCTACAGGCTAGTCAATGAACTGCTCTTCAAAAGGGCAACCCCACACATTCAGGTGGGAAAAGAAATCAAAATCACTCACCTGGAGCACCTGCCCTTCCACACAAAGTGTGGCTGGCTCACAGCAGTAAAAGAACGCCCCCACCACCATTCCTCACATCTGTCCTCAAGGTATTACCTTCCCCAAATGAAAGTTCCCCACAGCCGAAAGATACCAGCTAGCTGAAGTCGGCTGTCTTCCCCTGTAAAACAGCTAGTTGGAGGTTAGATAATCCCATGAATCTTTAAGAGTCCCATTCTAGCCATAGCAGATGATAGAAAGAAGTATTACATATATAAAACTTTACAGAAGATTGTTAAGGAGTCTGGGGGGAGGGGAAAGTCACATTTCACAGGACACTGGCTCCCACCACCTCATAGGTTCTTCCCTTCACCACCTGTCTCAGGGACCCCCAAAACTTTCTCCTTCTATTTTGAAGACTAGTCAAACTCCTCTCTCTGAAGACCAGGCACCAGAAGAGTTTTCACTTCTTTCTAATGTTTTATCAAAGCATCCCAGTATTTTTTCCAAATAAAAACAGGTCCCCTTCAAAAATAAGCAGGAACAATTATTTGTTTCATCCAAGAGATATTTATTAAGGATACCTACTATATGTCCTGGTGTGGCGCTGTGGGTTAATGCGCCAGACTGCAAAGTCAGTTTGAACTGCAAGGTCGGCGGTTCAAGCTCACCAGCTGCTCCTTGGAAACCCTACACAGGGTCGCTCTGGGTCGGAAATGACTTGATGGCACATAACAATAACAACAACTATATATATGTCATGGAGTCCATTAGTGATACAAAAAGGTTAACGCACTTGGCTGCTTACCAAAAAGTTGGAGGTTCAAATCCACTAGGGGTACCACAGTAGAAAGGGCTGGCAATGGGCCTGCAAGAACTCAGCCACTGAAAACCCTAGGAGAACAGTTTTATTCTGACATCTATGGGATAGGACTGGAGGGAAATTGGTCTTTGACTTTTGTTACTATAGGTCTGGCTGGCTGGCTGGCTGTGTGCCGTGGAGTCGGTTCCGACTCATAGCGACTCTGTACAGGGTTTCCGAGGCTGTAAATCTTTACAGGAGCAGAACACCTCAGGAGACGGTATTCTAGGCTCTGAGCACACAGAAGTGAACACGGTGTTATAATGAAACAAAGATCTTCAAGTTCTCATGTGTGTGATTATGTATAAAACATGATTCAGTTAGTCCTGGCTTGAGGAACTGCTGTATTCCAGACTCTGTTGAGTGTTTCTACACATTATTTCCCTCCATTCTTCACAATCCCCTAAGAGGTAAGGATTATTACTATTCCTATTTGATAGATGGAATCGTGGTATGGCACTGTAGGATAAGCACACAAGGTCAGATGTTCAAACCCACCAGTCGCTCCTAGGAAACTCCATCCTGGCACCGACTCAATGGCACTTGACAACAACAGTAAATTTGGTAGATGAGAAGACGGAGGTGCACAGAAGCGAAATAATTTGCCCAAGATCACACAGGGAGGAAGCTTCAGAGTTGAAGTTCAAACCCAAGTCTGTCTGATCCAAGAGTTCATGCTTTTGTCCAGTATGCCCTGAGGGTCATCACAGCCTCTAGTTTCAAATGTTCCAGGGGTCTTCTTTGCCTTGATAATGAACCCCAAGCTCTGTGACATGGCCTTCAGAGCCACCCTACTATTTTGGGGTATAGTTTCCTTAGCCCCCATAGGTTCCTACCATGGAGAAATGCTAACCCCTCCTGAAAACACCCGTCATAATTTCTCTCCTCTGGGCCATCCCGTAAGCAGACCCCTCTTACTAGACTTACTGCCCTCCCTCTTCTCTCTTTCATGCCAAAAACTCATTCTACACAATATTTCCTTCAAAACTAGAAACAAAGGCCAGATTCTCCATGAAATCCTCCCAACCCCACAGCCCTGCTTTCTGTCCTTGCCCCAAGCCCCCAGTACAATCTCTTTCACATCACTGTATCTATAGAAGGTTTCTCTGCCACCAACTATAGTCACTGCCTTAGGGACAAAGCTGAGTTCCATTCATCCATGGATTCCCGACAACATACGTATGTAACAAAAGGCCTTGCCCCATGCTCTTGCTCAACAGACATTTAGTGAACTAAGTCAAGTTATTTCATTTATACGCATTTCAAAGACATTTCCAAAGCCAGTGTCCCAAGCCTGCCGCCTACCACCTCTCAACTCCCCACAGTTACACAAGCTCTTGGGAAACTTCATCAAACCTCATGACTGCAGTTACCACTGACTTGCAGCTGATTTCCAAATTGGTTCTAAATCCAGACTCTGGGCCGTTAGCTCCTGATCTGAATATCCACATGGCAACCAGTCTAGTGGAAACAGTAACACCAACTCACCTCCGGTGGTGGTTACTGTTGAGTGCCACATTGAGTCTGTTCCTACCCATAGCAACCCTGGATAGGGTTTCCAAAAAGCAGCTGGTGAGCTTGAACCACCGGCCTTGTGGTTCAAACTGGCATCGCAGTCCAGTGCATTATCCACAGCACGTCTAGCCAAGCCAACACCCAAGAGGTCCTCCCTGGTTCCTCCGCACCCCGCTCACACTCAGTTAATCATCAAGTGCTCTCAGGAATAACTCTTAAAGGTCTCTGAGCCCCCATCCATCTACCTTGCTCCTTCCTTCCTGCCATTCAAACATCTTCCAGTCCTGGCTACAGTACTGCAGTCATCTCCTAATCGAAGGCCCTTCCTCCAAATTTACCACCCAGAATTCCATTTCTCAACGGTAGCCAGCGAGCATTAAAACGCGAATCTAATTATGTCATGATTTAGAAATATAAAAAGACTCTACATACCCATACAGTAAAATTGACCCGCTTTAATAAGACATACAAGGAGCTCTGGTAGCGTAGTGGTTACAAATCGGGCTGCGAACCGGTAAGTCAGCAGTTCGAAACTACCAGCTGCTCCGTGGGAGAAAGATACGGCGATCTGCTCCCGTAAAGATGTATAGCCTCAGAAACCCTATTCAGGGTTGCTATGGGTTGTAACCGACCCGATGGCACTTAACAACAACAACAACAATAAGACATACAGCCCTTAATGGTTGAATTCCTGCGTCGCTTCTTTCCACGCTTATTCCTAACCATGTCCCCCCACCCTGCATATACACACAAGTACACCTATGTGGTGTTCCAACCATATTGTTGTCTGCGGTGAAGGTGATTCCCACTCCCGGCAATCCTATATATAACAGTAGAAGTTTCCCACAAGTTTTCCAGTCCTGGTGTGGCACTGTGGGTTAATGAGCTGGACTGTAAAGTCGACTTGAACTGCAAGGTCAGCAGTTCAAGCTCACCCATTGCTCCTCAGAACCCCTATACAGGGTTGCTATGGGTTGGAACCAACTCAACAGCACTTAACAACAATAGTCTTTACAGGAGCAGATTGACATATCTGTTTTTTTCCACCGAGTCATTGGTGGGTTTTGAACTGATGACCTTTCAGGTAGCAGACAATCACTTAACCTTTGTACTACCAGGGTTCCTTATACCAACCTTACCAGACTGAGTTCAGCTGTTCAGTCCCTTTCTCCTCCTACGTCTTTTCATTTATTATTATTACTCCCTCTGACTCGAGTCCTCTGGTCTTTCTTTCTTTGCCCTCATTATTTAGTAGATCTGAACTGCTAACCGCAAGGTCAGCGGTTCAAACCCACCAACCACTCCTTGGAAACCCTATACAGGGTCACTATGAGTCAGAACTGACTCCACAGCACTTAACTACCACAACAACTTCCTTATAAAAGCTCCCTGGTGGTACAAGGCTTAAGCATTTATTGTTAACCCACAGTCAGAGGTTCTAGCCCACCCAGTGGCTCCATGGGGAAAAGGCATGGTAAATCTGTTCCTGTAAAGATCTGTCGTTGTTAAATGCCCTAGAATTGGTTCTGACTCACAGTGACCCTGTCTAGGAGTTCTGAGTCTGTATGTCTTTATGGGAGCAGAAAGCCTCCTCTTTCTTCCACAGAGCAGCTGGTGGACTAGAATTCCTGATTGTGTGGTTCCCAATCAAGTGGACATTGTACAGAGCCACCACGCTCCCTTTGTAAAAATTTGTTGTTGTTGTTAAGTACCGTGGAATCAGTTCCAACTCATAGCGAGCCTGCACAGGGTTTCTTAGGCTGTAAATCTTTATGGGAGCAGAAAGGCTCATTTTTTCCCCACAGAACCGCTGGTAGTTTCGAACTGCCAACATTGAGACTATCAGCCCAATTGGTAGCCACTACGCTACCATTGCTCCTTCCTGTAAAAATTACAGCCTACAAAATGCAATGGACAGTCTTAGTCTGTCACACAGGGTCACTATGAGTCAAAATAGACTCAGTGGCACCTAACAGCAACAACAAATCGTTCTAAAGGTTTGGATTTAGGCATCATTTCATCCTGGGGCCTTCCTGATCCCTTCAAATAAGGTATGCACCTCCTGGGACCGTGCATTTACAGTAATCACACCACTTAGTGCTGGATGGGGACCTGTCTGGTTGTGAGGCTGAGTCCTTGACTAGATAATGTTTTTCTCAATCGAAATAACTGGACTATCATGTTCACTCTTGGACCACTGACAGTCTCCAGTGCTACTTAGAGCAGCAGGTATTCAGTAAATACTTCAGTGGAAGGTTAAATGAATATTCACTGCACCATCTCAAGCTATAATTAATGTAAGCATTAAGGCTTTAAAGGAAAACTCTTCATCAATCTTCCCGTTATTGTCCATGCAGATTTCAACATATACTAACCTTACAGGGTCGAGCAGAACTACCCCCCCAAAGGGTTTCGAAGGCTATAGATCTTTATGGAAGCAGACTGCCACATCAATCTCCCATGGAGTGACTGAGGGGTTCAAATCCCTTACCTTTTGGTTAGCAGCCAAGTGCTTAACCTTGGACCACTAGGCTCCAAAATAATCTTACAGGACAATTTTTGTGAGGTATGGGAGGTATTTGTTCTTGACTGAGATTCTAATTTTTTTTTTTTTCTAAGTCTTTATGTTTGGAAGAGAAACAGCAGTAACCCAGGCATAGAGACTAGGGCTCATTATTTCAGGATTGACTAGAAAATGTGAGAACACAAGTTCGTTGTCCACGCAATTAGCCAACCTTAAGAACACAAACATATCACGACTAATAAGAGAAGCCAGCCTCAGAAGGGATTGAATGTCTGTGGCCACAAAGGTGCAGTCACCAACCAGGTCTAAGAGTACCCAGTGGGTAAATTCTGCCGAATAAACGGGGAAATGGATGCTTTTTCTAGGGTAGTGACCACAGAAGATGAGATCCCAAGGGAGGGTGTCACATAGGGATTTTATGAGGATAAATAGCCCAGGAAGGGACAGTTTCAAAGCCTTCCTATTTTTGGCTCTTCCCTTCCCATTCCCCATTTCTTCCACCTGTCAACATCCTTCTAGAAGCTGTGTCCTAGTTTTTATCCATTGATGGATCAAAATATTAAGGTGAATTAGAAAATGGTTAAATAACTAATATACCTAAAATGCACAAATTAATGGTCATATCCTGACCTGGAAGGCCTTACAAAATAGGTTGCAAAAATAATTTTCTTCTTGGTCCAAGCATGTAAAATAGCTTTGTTGTTGTTGTTAAGTGCCATGGAGTCAGTTCCTACCCATAGCGACCCTGTACAGGGTTTCCAAGGCTGTATAAATCTTTATGGGAGCAAAAAGCCTCATCTTTCTGCCACGGAGTGGCTGGTAGTTTCGAACTGCTGACCTTAAGGTTCACAACCCGATTCATAACCACTAAGCTACCAGAGCTCCTTAAAATAGCTTTACTCAAATCTAAAATAAAGCTAAGGCATCCTGATGGTACAATGGTGAAGCAGTTGGCTGCTGAGCCAAAGGTTGGTAGTTTGAATTCATCCAGCCACTCTGCAGAAGAAAAGACGTGGCAAGCTGCTACCATAAAAATTTCAGCCTGGAAACCCTATGGGGCAGTTCTTATTGGGTCACTGTGAATGGCAATGACCACAACTGCACTCATTAAGAATAGAATGAAGCTACATGAGTTATGGAGTACTGATGTGGCACTGTAAACACTCAACTGCAAGGTTGGTTTGAACTGCAAGGTCGGTGGTTCAAACTCACCAGCCACTCCTCGGAAACCATATACAGGGTTGCTATGGGTCAGAACCAACTCAACAGCACTTAACAACAGGAAGTATGAGTTATGGTGTTAGAGAAGAATATTGAAAGTACCATGGATTGCCTGCCAAAAGAACAAACAAATCTGTGTTAGAAGAAGTACAGCCAGAATGCTCCTTAGAAGCCAGGATAGTGAGACTTCATCTGTCATACTTCGGACATGCTATCAGGAGGGACCAGTTCCTGGAGAAGGACATCATTCTTGGTCAAGTGGAAGGTCAGAGAAAAAGAGAAAGACCCCCCATGAGATGGACTGGCACAGTGGCAGCAGCAGTGGGCTCAAACATAACAACAATTGTGAGGAAGGCGCAGGACAAGGCAGTGTTTCATTCTATTGTGTATAAGGTCACTTGACGACTCAACGGTACCTAGCAAGAGCAACAACAGGTATATGAGGCACGGTCATTAAATTACTAGAAAATGTGCAACTGGGTGGTCCTGAGAAGCCTTTGGATTTTAGGATCCAGATTTGAATTTAGAACCAAAGATTTGAGAGTTAGGAACTAAACAAAGATGAATGTTAGAAAACTTGTGACTGGGTTTCAAAAATTTAATTGTCTGTGTCCTAGAAGACACAGAAATGGGTCAGCAAGAAGAACATAGAAGTATACAAGTTTACTCATATAGTGGTCATTGGGTCCAATATTCTGATCCCTCCCTCCCTCCCTCTGAATATATGGAAGTAGGGAGCCCCTTTTAAGTTAGGCATAAGCCTGTGACTTGCTTTGGTCAATGATATGTTACAGGGAGAGCTTCAGAAAGTACCAATACAAGACTTGCTATTTGCCAAGAATCTTTTGCCTTCCTCAGTAATGATGGAAATATGCGTCGAGTTGGAGTCTCTACGGGCCAGGCTCCTGAGTGAACACATGGGAAAAATGAATCTTCTCCTCCAACCCCTGCCAAGCCATGCTGGTCCTGACTGAGACTGAAAATAGTCTTCTTTCGTTACATTCTGTTGTCACTGTGTACCGTCCAGTTGGTTCTGACTCATAGTGACCCAGTATAAGGATTCCAAAGGCTATAAATCTTTGCAGGAGAAGCAGAAAGCCTTATCTTTCTCCTGCTGAGTGACTGGCGGTAACAACCCAAAGTGTAAGCCAGCATGCAACCCACGACGCCAACAGGGCTCCACGTCACTACCTGTTGTTAAGTCTGAGTTGGTGCCAACTCATGGCAATCCTATATAGGGTTTCCAAGAAGTGGATGGTGGTTGTCAGTCCGCTGCTTATAATATAGCACCACACCAGGAATCCTACCAGGATACTACCCTGTTGTTGTTGCTTAAGTGCTGTGGAGCCGATTTCGACTCATTGCAACCCTGTACAGGGTTTCTAAGAAGCAGCTGTTGGGTTTGAACCACCGACCTTGTGGTTCGCAGTCCAGCGCTAATCCTACAGTGCCACACCTCCTCCTGTTCAGCATGGACCATCTTTTGCACTGCATTCATTTAGGTTTCCAGCTGGGTTCTGTAGGATTTAAGTCTGTAATCCTTTGACACGTATACATTTGCCGTGAGATAAACATTGTGGTATCTAACATGTCATCTTAGGGTCCTAAGGACACTTGCCTCAGCACACCAAATACTGCATTGTCACAACTCCACGCCTTGCCTGTTTCATCTCTGCCGACTGAATTTCAACTGGATTATGCAAAAACTAACTCAAGTGCCTGAGTCTTGTGAAGGTCACCCTTGATGCCCACGCAGTCATGATTAATGGGTTATTTCCTGGTCCTCTCTAGCATTACAACACATCAATTTGTAGCCTTCTTCCTTCCTACTTGACATTATCGCTTTTTATGGACCAAGTTGTCTCTTCATGAAACCAAAGGAAAAGTGCCAGGCACTTAGTGTGCCTGTCTTTTCTCATTTAAACCCCTAGAAGGTGGGGCCAACTAATATCCTGCTTTAAAAGATGAACAAACTGAATCCTACAGAGCTTAAGACTCAAAATCCAAGAGTGGCTTTGTTAACTGTGATAGTATATGCCATCACTCATTGTCCTGCATGTTGCTATGAGACCGGAAGCTAAGCCAATGGTATTTCAGATACCAGCAGGGTCACCCACGGTAGACAGTTTTCAGAAGGGCTTCCAGAGGAAGACCAAGACTTAGCCAACTTTCTACTACAGCAATACAGGAGCTCTGGTAGCATAGTGGTTATGAATTGGGCTGCTAACCTCAAGGTCGGCAGTTCAAAACTACCAGCTGTTTCGCAGGAGAAAGATGAGGCTTTCTGCTCCCATAAAGATTTACAGCCTCGGAAACCCTATGCAGGGTCACTGTGAGTCAGAACTGACCCCATGGTACTTAACAACAACAAATACAACACTGGCTGGTGAGGCCCCAGGCTGGAAGGCACTACACAACACCTGAACCACTGGACTCAAACACAACAGTAAAGATAAGAAGAGTGAGCAATGCTTTGTTCTGTTTTATGTGAGGGCACCATAAGTGGGAGCCAGTATTATGGCAACATACAACATTGTACTTTTCACCTCCCAGGTACCCAAGTAGGCTGCCTCCTATTGCTTTGTACTTTGGAGGTCACAGAATCTGTTGGGTAGAACAAAACACTTCCTCCAACTTCTCCAGGAGTCTTGAAAGCTAGTCTTTCCCCCCTCTTCCGTATCCTCCCCAGGGCTCTGTCCCTAGCTCTGCAGGTCTGCAGTGGGCTCTCACCCACTCCTCTCCCCCAAAGCCTATCCTGCTCCTTACACACTGCCTTACAGCAGAGCTGGGGAGCCTTCTTTCCCTCATCACACAAGCCTTTACAGCAGCTCTGCTCTCCTCTGAAATTACATTAAATTGTTCCATTAGTGTCAAAGAAGGAAAGATACATGATACTTTATCTTTTATGAATTTCCTTTATTTTATTTTATTTTTTTTAAGAAAAAGAGAAAGCGATCGTCAGAATTGTGTGCATGCCAACTGCTTCCAGAGAGTTGGAGGCCATTTGAGGGCCGAATTTATTTGCAGAAAGCCACAAAATCTGTCTAAATGCCAGACTTGACTCCAGCTGACTTGCCTGGATGAGGTCATGAGGTCATGCAAAATCGTGGAAGCTGGTCAGTATCTTTTCTTTATGAGACTACAGTACACCACAGAAAGGGTCATCATTAACTCTCTGTACAGTTGAGGGATTGGGGCTGGTGTTGAGGGAAGAATTGGAAAAAAGTTGTTGGAGGTAGATTGCTACCCTGATCATGTTTCTGTCCCAAATGTCAAAGACTGAAAGAGTCAGGGGTCCCCATCAAGGGAGAAGAGCAAGAGTGGAATGTGGGACCCTATCCAGAGAAACAGCGACACCAGAGATAGAGGCAGAGGTGATGACATGGAGAGAGGGAGCAGCTGAAGATTCTAGACTCATGGAAAGAGAAAGTTTGTGTGCTGGTGGCCAGGAGGCAGGCTTGCAGAATGTGCCCTTCGGTCATTTAAATGATTATATATTCCTGAGTGTTTTTGTGTATATATGTACATCCTCCCTGTCCCAAAAAAAAGAGGGAATAGAAGCAAATACTGTTGAATGTTGATGCACGGAGGAGATTGTAATCATTGCAATGAAACTATGAGTGTAAAACCGATGTTCTCCCATATAAACTATCACTCAAGTCACAATAAAAACTTTTTTTGAAAAAAAGAGTCAGATGTCCCTGGATAGCACAAATGGTTTGCACTTGTCTACTTGCACTGTGGGAGTCCTGGTGTGATGCTGTGGTTTAATGCACCAGACTGCAAAGCCATGTGAACTTCAAGGTCAGCAGTTCAAGCTCCTCGGAAACACTATACAGGGTCGCTATGGGTCAGAACCAACTTTTTGGCACTTTACAACAACAAACTAACCTAGAGGTTGGCAGTTGGAACTCACCCAGCAGTGCTGGTCATGCACTTCTGCAAAAATGACAGCTGAGACGTCCCTGTGATCAGTTCTGCTCTAACACATGGGGTCACCATGAGTCAGAACGGACTCTATAGCAAGAGTTTTAGTAAGGATGAACATCAGAAATCTCAGGGTATCCCTAGCATACCCACATTCATATCACATTGTGGAGGAGAAATGCTGAGTGGGGTAGACACACAACCAAGGATGGTCACGCTGCCCACAGAGGGGCTGGCAACTCTAAGCAGCTTTGAGCTACTAAAGCAGAAGGCGGGCTCATTTATGGCTGCCTGCTAAAAGTGCGCATGAGGCAGGCTGTTCTGAGTTCCCTATTTCCTGCCACTCTGGGGAGTCTAAGCTGTCAAAGGAAATTTCTAGAAATTTTCCAAACTTACCCAAACTCTATCAAAAACCATTTCAGCACTCAATACTGACATAGACCTGCCAGGAATTTTGTTGTTGTTAAGTACCGTCAAGTCATTTCCGACTCAGAGCTACCCTAGATAGGGTTTCCAAGGAGCAGCTGGTAATTTTGAACAGGCAACCTTGAGGTTCAAACTGACTTTGCGGTCCAGTGCTTATCCCAAAGCGCAACACCAGGACTCCCTGCAAGGAATAAGAAACAAAAATGTCCACCTCTGTCCATTTGTTTACTCAAGCATTATTTCCTAGTGCAAACCGGATATGGTACCTGTGTGAAGAAGAACACCGGCAATTAACCAGGAAAAACAATAATGATTATTATAAAACTACAAGGTATAGAAAATGCTGTGCAGGAAACAAATCTGTCACAATGATGAAGATTAAGAGAAGGACCTTCTGTGGCAAACCTTCTAATTGCCTAGTCCCCCTTTCTCCTTTCCAACAGAACCTGATATTGGTCAAGACTGCAATGTGCCCAAACACAAACATCAAAATCCCAATCTCACATTCAGTCCTAGCCAGTAATATCTACATGAAACCCTGAGAAGAGCATCACTCTCCTGTCTCCAGTAAAAAAGACAAAGGCTCACAAGGAAAGGAAAGGATTTGTAGCCATTCAAAATTCTTCATCCCAAGAATGCAGATTAAATGTTTGGCGCTGCTGGAGCCATTCTGTGATCATGAGAAAGAAAACCCAACAGCTGAAGCTAGTGAGGCAAGAAGATCAAAGGAACCAGAATCCTTGATAACATGATATATCTGCCTACCAAATTCTGGTTTACCTGTAACTTTTTTTTTTTTTTAAGTAATAATATTTTACTATGTTTTAGGTAAAAGTCTACATAGCAAATTAGGTTCTCTTTAACAATTTTTTATACAAAGTGTTGTACCATCGCTTACAATTTTTACAATGTGTCAACATTCGCATTATTTGCATTCTTTTTGTCACGTTTCCACTGATCTAGCCTCCCTTCCACACCTTACCTTCTCCTCTTTGTTACTAAGTAAATGTTGACCATGTGACTTCATGTGGGTAACTGTTTAAGGAAGCATATTAGTCATAGGTGATGCTACTTAATTTATAAATCAGTCTATTATTTGGCTGAAACGTAACCTGCAGAAATAGCTTCAACCCTACATTAAATGGGTATTTTAAGGTGATAGTCACAAGATTCCTCGAGTTTCTATCAGTCGATGGTTTGCTTATTTATTTTTTTTTTTTTTAAGAATTTGAATTTTGTTCTGTATTTTGCTCCTATTCTATATGGTCAGTAGGGACACCCTGGCACCATCTAGTTCTGGTCTCAGGTAAGAAGTGTTCATGTGGGCTATTGATCCTGTGGGCTAGTTGCTTTGAGCCTTTGAATTCCTTAGTTCTCTGTTGCTCGATACAGACTGTATCTTATATGGCTGCTTGTAAGTTTTTAAAACCCCAGGCGCTACTCACCAAACCAGGATGTAAAACATTTTCTTCGTGAATTATGTCGATTGGCAAGTTGCCCCCCAAGACTATGGTCCAAAGCTTTTTAACCCAGGAAACCAATCCCATGAATTGCTTGGATATGTTTAGTAAGCCTCTATAACTGTGTTTGTAACTACTTCTAGTTTTTGAGGAAGCATCATAGTTTTCCATAATATTGTATAATTACCCAGCAATGTACAAGAATTTCAATCCCCTTACAACTTCACTAGCCTTTGTTCCTTTCTGGTTTTTCAATTGCTACCATTTTTGCAGGAGTGTAGTTTTGATTTACATATCTCTCTCTAATGGAGTCCTGGAGTTCTGCTGTGGCACTGCTGGTTAACGCACTAGACTGCAAAGTTGTTTGAAGGAGGAACCAGTCCCTGAAGAAGGACATTATCCTTGGTAAAGTACAGGGTCAGTGAAAACAATGAAGACCCCCAGCGAAATGGATTAGCACAGTAGCAGCAATAAGGGCCTCAAGCTTACCAATCATTGTGAGGACGGCAGGTAGGCACAGGACCAGGCAGGATTTCGTTCTGTTGGGCATAAGGTCGCTATGAGTGGGAATGGACTACAGGGTACCTAACAACAACAACAATGATCAAGAGCATCTTTTCATGTATTTGTTGACCACCTACAAGGTCTCTTTGGTGAAGTGTCTATTTGTGTCCTTTGCTTGGACCCCTAGCAGATATGTCTTTCCCCCCAATCTGTAGGCTCTCTTTTTATTCTCTTGACAAAATCTTGTGATGAGCTTCGTATTTAATTTTTATGAGATCTCCATTTTCTAGCTTCTGCCATTTGTACATTTTCTAGTTTTGTTAGACAGGCTATTTATGCTGAAAAATAGGTCCCCTAGTTTTAACTCTCTGTTATAGTCAAGGAATGTCATAGTTTTAGCTTTAATAGTTAGGTTTTTGAGCAATTTTTAATTCATTTCTGTGCATAGTGTGAGGTATAGATCTGGTTCATTTTTCTGCATATGAATATTCCATTTTGCCAGCAGTGTTGGTTATGGTTTACCTATATTCTTATCT
>NW_006408620.1:1517809-1535311 GCF_000296735.1 Chrysochloris asiatica
ATTAGTTAGTTAGTTATATATCATAAGTCAGGAAAATATATTCAGGAATTTCATCCAGTATTTTTCTAAGACTCCAGGAAGTGGAGTTTTTTTTTTTTTCCAGATTCTTCCTTGACTCTCGTTCTAACACAGACTTCAGTACTGAAAGCTTCTGAGACGTGTTTTATAAGTAGTGCCATTTGATTTGGGCTTGGCTACACCCTAGGAAACATTCCAAAGTAACAGAACTACAGTTAAGTTCTTTCAGAAACAATTTTTCCTGGGGATCCTCAACAATTTATACTCTCACCTCAAACTGGGATCAGGCTTAAAAATACATTTGACAAATAATACAATTCCATGACTTTTTAAACATGACATGAATTTATACAACAAAATGAAATCTTGTACCTTCAAAATATTTGCCTTAAAATGGTTAATAAAGAAAACTTGATCTGAATGGAATTCCTAGAGAAGTATACTAGAAACACTTTCGAGCCATGACAAGTTCATTAGAAAAAGTGAATAGTCTAATTATCTGATAGATCTTTAATCATAAAAAGTATTCAAGCTATGAACTTAGCTCTAGATGAGGCTTTGGATGATCTCATAAATTTTTATGTGTTGTATCCTGCTAAGTACCCTCAAGGCACTTCTGACTCTTCATGACCCTGTATAGGGTTTCTAAGACTATACATCTTTCCTGAAGCAGAAAGCTTCATCTTTCTCCTGCGGAGTGGCTGGTGGGCTCAAACCATGGATCTTGTGGTTCACAATTCAGTACTTACCCTACAGAGCCACCATATTCCCCTATAATGTATAACACTCGATTTTTCTTCATTTCCAGCTTCTCTACAATTGCAGTTTTTGTGTGCCATTTGACCCAATATTATTAAAAATGTCACTTTTTAATTTCTTGGTGATTAGGATTAGTTGGATATTTGTTTCACTTCTTCCCTCACAAAACAGGCACCATCAACATTGTCACTGGGTAAAAGAAAAAAAGAATGAGTCTTGACTTGATTCTAAGCAGTTATACAAAACTGTTGGTCATGTGAAGTTAACTGAAATTTAGGGTAAATTGATAAAGTCAGTCTCTTGACAGACTGACGACTCAACCTAATCCTTCAGGACAGGTGACCACTTCTTGTGCTTTCCCATAGAAACCTCTCAGCTCCTCCATGACCACATCCTAAGTCCTCGTGGGCTGGCACCTGGCTACTACTACCAACTGCTCTGAAAGGGATTACACCAGAGGGTCCTAGGTGGAGTGGGAGCAAATGTAGAACAAATAACAAAAAAGTAAAGACCAGGTGTACCGGTCAGACAGACACCGGTGGGACACAAAGACAATGTTCTAACATCCTAATTTGGTGAGTAGCTTCAGGGCCCTTAAAATCTCCTGGATGGCTATCCACGGTGCAACTATTGGTCTCTCCACGTGCGGAAGAAAGAAGAGTGATGAGAATTTAAGATGCTTAGCATCAGCTACTCTAATAGAGCAGGTAAGCATCAGTTTCCATGACTCTCAGACCTGGTGTCTGGCCACCAACTGCTCTGAAAGGTTCACATCAGAAGGCCCAAGATACTGTAGGAGTAAATGTGGAACCAAAGTTAAAATTGTATTTTAAAAAAGACCATTCTATGGTGTGCATACCTCACTAGTGTTGTCGTCTTCCTGTATTCCTATCTATGTTGTAGCTGTTAAGTACCATGAAGTCGGTTCTGACTCATAGTGACCCTGTACAGGGTTTCCGAGGCTGTAAAGTTTTTCAGGAGCAGAAAGCCTCATATTTCTCCCACAGAACAGCTGGCAGTTTCGAACTGCCAACCTTGAGGTTAGCAGCCTGACTTGTAACCACTACACTACCAGAGCTCTTTATCTATAGCCCGGCTAAAAACTGAGTCAAGGAGGTATGTTCGGTTCCAGAGCTGAAGGGTGACCAAGGGCCACGGTCTCGAGGTTCCTCCAGTCTCTTTTTCCTTTTTTTAAAATTAGTTTTCTATTGTGAATTGAGTAAAGGTTTACAGACAAGATCATCAGTTTTACATTCAACAAATCATCCACTTTGTTTCATCTCAATGATTGCTGTCCCCTCCATGCAACAAGATCAAAGAGGTAGCAATTACTAAGGGCAAATTCAGGAGGGTGGGGGAAAGAAGAAGGAATGAAACAAGAAACATGGAGGAAGTGGGATAAATAAGTGATGCTACATGGAGGGGATTGCAATTGAGATGAAACGAAGTGTGTGATGTGTTACTGAAGGTAAAGCTGATGATCCACTCCATAAACCTTCACTCAATTCAAAGTAAAAAGTAAATATACATATATGAAATCAAAGTAAGCCTATTTCTTTTGAAGAAAATTTTAAAGAATTTTCCATTTTTCAAGAATGTGTTGCCAGTAGATATGCAATACAAAGACTGTTGAAGGAAATTCTCAGGCAGACAGGAATACCAATGATACCAGATGGAAGCCCAAATCTATCCACAGCAATAAAGAACACCCAAAAGAGTAAAAACGTGAGCAAATGGAAAAATCAGTTACCATATAATCTTTCTATTATTGTATACAAACACACTCTCTCTCTTCCTTCCTCTCTTTTCCTTTTTCTCTTTCTGTTACACACAATCCTTGTGGGCTCCCTCCCATCACTACTTCTGTCAGAAATGAAATCAGTCTTTTCCTGAGATGAATCCATCCCCACCTGTCCTTGCTGGAAAACCCAATTAAGACCCTTTGTATTCCCTTCTCACCAGTCTACTTTGTAATGTTTCTGATACAAGGGGAGCTTCAAAAAGTTTATGGGAAAATGAAATTAAAGGATAACGGAATTTTTCCACAAACTTTTTGAAGATCCCTTGCATATTCAAAACATTCTAAGCCAATCATTTAGGACAACCAGGAAAGACAAAGACTTCATATGTGAAATGCTTTGAGTTGGGTGCCCTCAATTTGGAGATGAGGTGGCTCTGGAGGATAAGCACTGGACTATAAGCCACGAGGTCAGGGGGTTCAAGTCCACCAGGTGCACTACAGGAGAAAGATGTACAGCCTAGATGAAATGTAATGCAGATGGGTCTCTTGTGATACAATAGTGAATAATTGCTATCAGGACTGATTGTGAGGGTTGGAAATGTAAAGGTAGATGTTTTGTAGCAAGGAGGGGAGTGATTAACTTTGCAATCTAGGAGCAGAGGTCCCTGGGACCATGAAGGGAGAAGAGCAGAGAGCAGGACTCTACCCAGAGAAGCAGTGATGCCTGAGATGGAGGCAGAGACAATGACGTGGAGAGATGGAGCAGCTGGGGACTTTAGACCCAGAGAGGGAGAAGGGCTGTGTGCTGATGACCTGGGGGCAGGCTTGCAGGATATACCCTTTGGTTGGTTGATGATGCATGGAGGGGATTGTAACCATGGCAATGAAACGATATACGATAGGATGATGTAAAACTAATGTTCTCCCATGTAAACTATCACATAATTCACAATAAAACATCCACACACACACAAAAAAAAATGTACAGCCTGGGAAATCCTATACAGGGTCGCTAGGAGTTGGAACCGATCCCACAGCACATACCAGCAGGAAGTATGCCTCTAGGAGTCCTGGATGGTGCGAGTGGTTCTGTGTTCATCTACTAACCACAAAGTTGTCTGTCTGAACCACCCAGAGGTGCCTCAGAAGAAGCAACTGCCATCGGTTTCTGTCAAGATTACAGCCAAAAGGGCGCTGTGGATCAGTTCTACGCTGCAGTCACCAAGAAGTCAGAATACACTTGATGGCAAATGGTTTCGGTTTGTCCTTTTTTCTTTTTTGTTTTTTTAATTCCTCATAAGGCAGACATACAATTCTTTCTTTCTGTTATTCAGTTTAAAGAGCTCACTTAGTCTCTGATATCTCCCAGCCTCTTGCCAGACAGTATAAGAAACATCTGATCCTCTCTCTGGGCCTCCAAAGAAACATGTTCTCAGCCAAGTACGGATGAAGGTCAGTGCCTTTGTTTTCAGTGTGGTCCATCTGGAGAGCTGTAAATCAGTCACAAATGGCCTTGTGCCATGACCACCAGCTGACATGATGAAGCTCACTGGTCACTATTCTGCTGCTTGTCTTTGTCACTCAGCCCTGCCCAGGCCAATCCCATCCCTATTGAGGGCCGAGGGTCCCTCCTAATCTCTGAATGGGCACGCTTTCCTGCTCACTGCCCACCTCCCCCATCTTGCCATATGGAAAGAGAGCTTAGAACCATAGGAAACAATTCTCCGAGTTAATAATCACAATCTTAAACAATGCACCAGGGATATCCAGTCCATGGACCATGATGCATAAAATAGAATAAGGATGCTCTGTAGGTGCTGATATAGAACAAACTTCAAGATAAATTGTTAAGTGAGAAAACCAAGATAAACTAACATTTGAATGTGTGTGTTGTAGAGAGAAGAGAAAATATGTGTAAATGATTTGCATATATATAGTGGATTAGGACCGCTTCACAGACACCTCAGAAAGGGTCACTAATAGTCACAACCGGCTCAACAGCACTTAATAGCAACAACCTCCATAGGGCACCCAAGAAACCTCTAGGGAGTGACAGGGAATTGGTTCCGACTCATGGAGACCCTGTATATGGTTTCTGAGGAGCGGCTGGTGGGTTTGAACTGTTGACCTTGCGATTAACAGTCTAGTACTTATCTTACGGTGCCAAACCAGGGTGTTTGAATTCAGATGCTATAGTTTTCTATTTCTAGACTTGGGAAGATGTTCATCATCTATGAATTGTTGGGGAATTAAAAGCAGATGTGAGAATAGTGTGTTTTTACTTCAGTTTCTTGATTTTAATTTTAAATACATATACATGTTGAGTAAAGTCTGCAAGAATATATATAAGCCAAAACGTTAGGGGTGATTTTTGCTTTCTTCCCTTGGTATATATAATAAGTAAGTACTTGAGTTGGTTTTGGTTTTGGTTTTTTTTAAACTTAAAAAATGAAGACTTCACTTTTATGTTTTTGTTCTACAAACTTCACTATGTCCTGGGCAAGGCACTAGTCATGCGGACACAGGGCTTTCCAGTGAAGACCTTATTTGGAGGAACCGCAGAAGGGCCACCAGGAATCATCCCCATGGCCAGAAGCAGGGCAAGAGAGACAGGATTTGAAAAGGCAGAGCCTAAACCTTGGCATAAAATAAGCAGCCAGGCTCTCGTTTCAACTGTGTAAACAGTAATGTGTATTCATTAAAACTGCATTAGTCTAAGGAGTCCCTAGAGGTCAGGGCTCACGGGAAAGAGGCTGCCAACTGCACCTGCTGTTTTCTAACATAATGCAAAGAGGCCAAAAATGGAGTTCTAGTGCATGCCACGGCCAGAAAGGGGCCACCTTCAGGGGCTTCATGGCTCCCACCACTCTTGGTAAAGGTAAACAGACTGAGAAAAGAGAAACACTCCAGAGGACCCCAAACACCTGCTTGCCTTGAGGACAACCTGCCCAGCTAAAAATTTCTCAAGGAAAATATACACCCCAAAATGAGGCTTGGTAACCAAATAAAGGAGTCCTGGTGTGGTGCCATAGGATAAACACTTGACCTCAAGGTCAGTTTGAGCCACAAGGTTGGCAGTTCAAACTCACCAGTCGCTCCCTGGAAACCCTAGACCGGGTTGCTATGGGTTGGAACTGACTCGACGGCTCTTAACAACAACCAAATGAAAGCCAACTCCAGCACGTCTATTCCAACACATGGAAATGCAACTGTGACAGGGAAGAAGTGAGCTTCACAGGGTTTTCTTAGATGTAATGGTCGCAGAAACAGAACGCCAGGCACGTCGTTCCCTGAGTCATCGTGTGGGTTTGAACCACCCACTTTCAGTTACTTACCCTTCAGTTAGTGTCAACACTTTGGCACCACTTTAGGTGCAAAAGTCCCCTTGAGGCTTGGTAGATAGACATCACCAAAGAGGGCATCGATGGTCGAATCAGTGTTACAGTTCTTGCCATTTGGAATTTCCAGCCAATGGATCTTGTCAGTGGAGGCTGACAAGGTGCTGAACACGCTCAGCAGAGTTTCCAGATTGAGAAAGACTAGGAAGAAAGACCTGGTGATCTACTTCTGAAAACCAACCAATGAAAACCCTGTAGTTTTCTGCATCCACAACTAACCATGGAGTATGGTGAAGGACCTGGCAGTGATCTGAGTTGAGGGTCAACTGAAGAGCAGCTGACAACAACAGGGAGTCACCAGAACAGTCCACTGCAGAGCTGGACAGATCTATGTAGACAGCACCTTTCCCTGCCCGGCAGGTCAACCCTAACAAGTGAAACCAACCAAGCAGATGAACTGTGGCCAAGGTTTATTGAAGGCTTACTATGTGCCGGGTAGAATACTAAGGGTTGCGTGTGCCTGAACTCACTTAAACTTCCCACTGGCCCCGTGAGGTGGGTATTACCATCTCGATTTACAAGTAAGAAAAATGAGGCACTGAGAAGTTAGATAATCTGCTCAGGATCAGTTAGTCAAGTGAAGATATCCAGACTTAGAAGCAGCATCTCATCCCAGTACCCACAATCTGATCATCACGCCACTCTACCTCTCCCAAATCTTCCTGAGCAATCCATTCAGGACAGTGACCGATGGCACTGTACCAAGAATCTGGAGAGCTCATGACAGTAAGAAACGTAATTGTCAAACCCACAATGCCAATGGTGACATGTACATTGTACCGGTTAAATGACTGATTACACTGTACAGATTAACTGGACAGATTCAATAACTGATGCTCAAAGGCTTAGGAATATTTCCATGTATTAAGGAGCATTTTCATCCACAAGACAGGAATGGAGAAGAAGACCATCCTCTGACCCCAGGCTGAGGGCACAAAGGGAGCACAGTCTGGCAATCGCCCTAGAAGCAGGGGAACAGAGTCCCTTATTACTTTTGCAAGGCGCAAAGTCAAAAAGCACCTGGGCAGAAATTCTGAGATGAAGGATAAAGAAGGTGCCAGATAGTTCCAGTACATTCTCCAAGCTCACCCCACAGAGCCAGAGCAGTAAGTAGATCTCCCTTCCTCAGAAGTGGAGCAATTCAGCAGCTCCATTCTTGTTTCTCCCTCTCCTAAGACATCCCTATTTAAACTTTTAAGGTTAGCAAGTCTAATGTTAACTGTTTTTGTCACATCACTCTCTCTTCCTACACTCAGTAAATGACTGACTTGGCTTCCCCTCATCTCCTAAAGCCTGGGAGAGAAGGAGAAGCTGAGGTCCACAGCTCTAGATCTGCCTTCTCACCCAGTACATCTGAATGCTACTGAAGATCTCTACCCAACTCCCAATTACCCCAACTTTAACTGCCTCCCTCACTGAGAGTGTTGGTATTTTAGGAGCCAACCTCTTGCCCCAATTCATTGGCCACCAGACCAAAAGTGGGCCAATCAGGTTCTTGCACAGACTTTGGGGATACAAGTTGAGATTCAGGAAGATGTACACAAGACAGCTATAGAAGGTCATGTTCCATTCAATATGAAGAGTAAGAAAGAAGGAGAGCAGAGTATACAAAGGCAAGACTACTGACACAAACAAGGAAACGTAGTTATTACAGATGGAGAGTCCCCACAGCCTTCTAGTTCCCAGTTCTCTTCCTTGCTGCAGTCAAGCTAACCTTCTTCCTCATGGGCTCAGTTTCTAGAGTCTCCTTGTCTTGAGGTGAATCAAGTTGGTTTCTGTTCCCCAACAATTCATACTTTAAAATAATAATAACTCCCACACGCCCTACCCTCACTCTCTTGGGATTTGAAGACCTCTGGTTAATAACAACCAAACAGCTGGAAATAAGTTCACTGAATAGTAAACTACAAACCAAAAGTAACGGTAAACAAAGCAAGAGTCGGAACTCTAGGCCTGGTTCAAGGCTGGGAGGAGTCCAAAAGGAAGATCAATTCATCAAGTGCAACAAAAAATACCTATCAAAAGAGGCTTCCCTGTGAGGGGAACAGTGGACCACTCAAATGTAGACCCTGCCCTTCAGGAAGCTAAATTTTGTTGTTGTTGTGAAACGCCTACCAGTGGGTTCCAAGTCACAGTGACCTTGAGCAGCTAATGGTAGATGAAAAAGATTCACACAAAAAAACAGTTGAGTAACAGGGAAGGAGTCCTGGTGTGGTGCGGTGGGTTAACGCGCCAGACTGCAAAACCATTTGAAATACAAGGTCAGCAATTCAAGCTCACCAGCTGCTCCTCAGAAATTCTGTAGAGTCGCTATGGGTCAGAACTGACTTCATGGCACTTCACAACAATGACAATAGGAAGGAACTTGAAATTCAAGGTTAAACTAGATTCTAGGCAAAAGGTGAGTTCTGAGAACTCCAGCTCCCTGAGGATCGGAGGAGGTGGAGCACATCTCAAGATATGGGGCAAAGGGAAGCATCTTTAAGGAAGGAACGCTCCTGTGAGGCAATGTGGAGACCAGTTTGGTGGTATTAAGGCTCCAGGGCAGAGAAGGGGAACATTCAGCCTGCGGACTGGATGTTGTTGTTGTTAAGGAGCAACTGGTGAGTCTGAACCGCCAACCTCGTGATTCAAACTGACCTTGCAGTCCTGTGCTTATCCTACAGTGCCACATGAAAAGTCTGTAATATTGTTGTTGTTGAGTGCTCTGAGTCTATTCCTACTCATACTGACCCTGTATAGGGTTTTCTGAGAAGTGGCTGGTGGATTTGAACCACCAACCTTGCAGTCAGCAGCCCAAAGCTTATCCTACAACACCACACCAGGACGGCCACACTCTATTTGTAATGATGCTTTTTTTTTTCTTTTTTCTTTAAATTTACTTACTTTTAAAATTTAAATAAAACACTTCTTTTTTTTTTTTTTTTTTAAGGAAATGACCCCAAACTGGTCCAATCAGAGCCACAAGAGAATGGGGAAAAAAATATGTATCAGATGTATAAATTCTTGAAAAATAAAAAAACAGAACTATTGGACTATTTAAGGAGCCCTGGCTGCTAACAGCAAGGTCAGCAGTTTGAAAGACGAGGTTTTCCGCTCGCATAAAGATTTATAGCCTCACAAACCCTGTACAGGGTCACTGTGAGCTGGAACCAACTCTCCGTGGTACACCAACAACCACCACCACTCAACTAAATGAGACTGGAGGATACCCCAAGACTACTGTCCTGAAAGACTCTTCAAACATTGTACCAAAACTAACCCCTGGAGTCTGCTAAATAACAAACTGGCTCACAAAGTAATGAATATTACCCATAAGTACTGTGTTCCCTTAAAAGATCACCTATATGAAACCAAATGGTCAACAATTATTTTAAAACAAAGATGAGATTGTCAGGGGGCAGGAAAACTAGTGTAAGGCAAACAGAAGCAACAGTATGGAGATCATGGAAGAGACTGTGCTCACACTAGGAAGAATGTAACCAAGGTCACTGAACACGCTGTGGAAATTACTGAATAGGAATCTGAACTGTTACATACACCCTTCACTGCAAATACAATAATCCTTTTAAAATAAAGGAAATGGGCTAAAATTTTAAACTAAAAGTTAAGTTGTTGTTATAGCAACCCTATAAAGGGTTTCTGAGGAGCAAACAGCTGGTGGATTTGAACCACTGACTCTGTAGTTGTTGTTATGTGCCGTGGAGTCGGTTCCAACTCATAGAGACCCTGCACAGGGTTTCTGAGGCTGTAAATCTTTATGGAAGCAGAAAGCCTCATCTTTCTCCCACGGAACAGCTGGTAGTTTTGAACTGCTGACTGTGAGATTAGCAGCCCGCTTCATAACCACTACGCTACCAGAGCTCCTGACTTTGCAGTTAACAGTCCAATGTTTATGCTACAGTACCACAGCAGAAGTCCTAAAGCTACCTTGTTGTTGTTGTTGTTATGTGCTGTTGAGTCAGAGCCAACCCATAGCAACCCTATTCAGGATTTCCAAGGAGCGAATGGTGAGCTTGAACGCCGACCTTGCAGTTCAAACGGCTTTGCAGTCCAGCGCATTAACCCACAGCGCCACACCAGGCTTGTACTCCTAGGTATACGCCCAAAAGAATTGAAACTGTATGTCCACACAAAACCTTTAGTGCGTGAATATTCATAGCAGTGTTATTCATAATAGTAAAAAAAAACTGGGGAGAAAATTACTCAAATGTTCATCAACCAGTGAGTGGATACACAAAATAAATGTGCATTCCAAGGAATATTACTCAACCATTAAAAAGAAATGAAGTACTGATTTATGCCACAATGTGGATGACCCTTGAAAACATTGGGCTACGTGAAAGGAAGCAGACCCAAGGGCCACATTTTGGGTGATACCATTCTTAGGTAACATTCAGAATTAGGAAAATCCAGACCCAGAAAGTGGCTTAGTGGTTGCCAGGAGCTAGGAGAGGGAGAGGTTAGGAATGCCTAGTTTTTGGAGTGACAAAAATATTCTGAAATTAAATCATGAAAATGGTTGTACATTGTAAATACATTAAAACCTACGGAATTGCACATCTTAAAATGTTTGCTGTTGTTGTTCAGCGCCATCGAGTCTAATCTGACTCACTGTGATCCTATAAATGGTTTCTGTGGCTTTAAATCTTCGAGGGAGCCAAAAAACGTTATCCTTCTCCCACAGAGCGGCTCACGAGCTCAAACCAGGGGCCCTGTGGTTTGCAGTTCAATGCATTTTGTATAGAGTCACCATGTTCCCATAAAATGATTAAGATGCCAAATTTTATATTAATTTTATCTCAGTTTAAAAAAATATTTTTTTAAAAAAAGGAAGACCACCAAAACATCAGTCTCCACAACCCTGAAACCAGAACTAGATGGTGCCCAGTTACCACTACCAACTGCTCTGAAAGGTCCTGGATAGAGTGGAGAAAAACATGCAACAAAATTCAAACCCATTTAAAAAAAAAAAAAAATACAAGGTTTATTGGATGGAGAGAGACTAGACTGGTGGACCCTTGAGACTATGGTCTTCAGTCACCATTTAGGTCTGGAAATGAACTCAGCCCTGTGGCTTCATTTTCAGCCAACAACTGTTTATAAGGGGTGCAATGATACTAGTGAGATGCACACACCTCAGAACAATCAATGATACTAGCAAGGTACACACACCTCAGAACAATCACTGATACTAGCGAGGTAAACATACCTCAGAGCAATCAAGGATACTAGTGATATACACACACCTTAAAACAATCACTGATACTAGTGAGGTACACACACCTTAGAACAATCCATTTGAGATATAAAGGGCAGCGTTTACCCAAGGACAAAGTTCAGAAGGGTGAGAAAAGAAGGAATGGAAACAGGAACCACATTGAGGAAGTGGGATAAAGTGTCACATGGAGGGGTTTCCAATTGAGATGAAACAGAATGTGTATGAATTGCTGAACGTAAAACTGAGGATCTGTCTGCTCCATAAACCTCCACCCAATAAACGATAAAAAGGTTTAAACAAATCTAAAAGTTAAAAGGAAGTAAAATGAAAGCCTAGTATCTCTCAGCATAACTGTATGTTACCTGTAAAAATAAACACAACAAAATCAACACAATGTTAGCCTATTCTGGCTTGATATCATTGTCTGCCTAAGACCCTGAGCCTCTCTGATCTGCTTTTTCCAAGTGTAAGATGGGAGTGTTACAGAGCTGTTAAAAGCATAGTAAAGTAGTGGTTACAAGTCAAGCTACGATCCTCAAGGTCGGCAGTTCAAAACTACCAGCAGTTCCGCCGGAGAAAGATGAGGCTTTCTGCTCCCATAAAGGTTTACAGCCTCAGAAACCCTGAGCAGGGTATCTATGAGTTGGAAGTGATTCCACGCCACACCACCAGCAGCAGCACCAAACTGAGTGTCCTGGTGTGGCACTGTGGGCTAACGTGCTGGATTTCAAAGTCACTTTGAACCACAAGCTCACCAGCTGCTATTTGGAAACCCTGTACAGGGTCCATAAGGGTTGAAACCCACTCAGCAGCACTTAACACCAACAACTAGACCAAATTGAGGCTTTCTCCTTGGCTCAATGAAAAAGATTAGAAGAGAACAGAAAAGGAAATGCATCTCTCACTGGGAGATGTTAATTACTGCCCAGTTAATTACCTAGTGGTAATTAGTACTAACTCCACCCCACCCCCACTTCCAGCAGTGCACACCTGATACTTGGGAAACCTGCTCTAAAGGATGAAGGGCAGGAATCTGAGGTTTCTGTGTTGTCACCTCCCACATGCCACCCTCTAGGCTTGACACTATAACAGGTGATGTCATTGATCACTTACAACAGACATCAGGTCTGAAGCCCACATAGGTAGTAAGACCAGGATAGGACAGGAAGGGAAGGTTGTTGTTAGGTACTGCTGAGTCAGTTCCGACTCAAAACAACCCTATAGAACACAGAACAACTGTCCTGTCTTCAGGGTTTCCCAAGTTGTCAACTTCACAGGAGCACGTTGATGAAGGTGATTCTGGGGCAGGTGCAGAGTGTGCTGGAGGGGAGATGGTTGTCTCTACTTTTGCAGCCTTGTCATGAAAAATCCCAGCCCCAAATCAAATAAAATAATCTCCAGAGTCACTACACAAACGTCAGACAGCTCCTCGGTGTGTTGTTGTAACGACAGGCACTGGACAGAAAGGTTGGTTTCAACTCCAAGGAGAGCAGTTAAACCCACCAGCCGCACCTTGAAAACTGTATACAGGATTGTTAGGAGTCAGAACCGACGTGACAACACTAACATCAACGCCTGGCTTATGTCCTGGTGTGGCGCTATAGGATAAGCTCTAGGCTGCTAGCCAAAAGGTCAGGGGTTCAAACCCACCAGCTGCTCCTTGGAAACCCTATACAAGGTTCACTATGAGTCAGGACTGATTCAATGGCACTTAACAACAACAACCTATTCTACAGGAGCATGGTGATTCTGTAGATTAAGCACTGAATTGTGAATCACAAAGTTGGCAGTTCGAACCCACCAGCCAATCCGTTGGAGGAAAAAAAGAGGCATTTTTGAAAGCTCCCACAGAGACTTACAGTCTTGGAAACCCTATCCAGGGTCACTATGAGCCGTAACGGACTTTAAGACAGTTAACAAAAACCTGTTCTACATGAAATTTCTCTGCCCATCTGCCTCACCCATCTCCTAAACACAAATATTTCCTTGCTGACCCCAAAGACAAGCAGGCCATTCTATTCCTAAGGGGAAGAAGGCAATAAATCAAAATACCTCCAGCACCTCATCTTCCTAGTCCTGCAGCCTGGATCTAGGCCCCTTTGTCTAGGGGTGGGACTATTAGGAAAGGTGACTCAGACTGGGGCAGAGGGAGCTTTGGAAGATTCTCCTGCTGGGGGCTGGGTGCAACCTCTCTGTTCCTCTTGCAGCTGGTCAGTCCCTCACTACCCCCTGCTCAGTCCTCCATGATTCTCCTCACTCACCAAATTTGGGGTTCCTGGTGCGGTGCTGTGGGTTAATGCTCTGGACTACAAGATCGGTTTGAACTACAAGATCAGAGGTTCAAGCTCACCAGTCACTCCTTGGAAACCTTATGCAAGGTCGCTATGAGTCAGAACCGATGTGACGGCACTTAACAACAAAATCCCAGAACTAGAAATGTACCTCCCCTATCTGGCTCCCAGCTATATGGAGTCATTGATACTGATGGTAACAGGGTTTCACTCAAGGTTCAGCTCAGCCCAGGACTAATATAACCACCTCAACCTCAGTTCTTCTCAGCCAAAGGTAATTCTCCTTCCCTGGGACATTTGGCCACGACTGGAGACATTTCTAATCACCACAACTGGGAGTACAGAGTGATACTGGCATCTAGTGTAAAAGGCAGTCCCCAACAAAGACTTATCCAAATCAAAATGTCAACAATGCCAGAAACCGTATTCTAACAAAACCCCTACCAATGCCAGAAATTCACTTCCCTGTGTCCCCAGCTCCATCTCCCTTCCAGGCTGCCCATGTTCCTACACACGGTGTATCTGGGTTCTGTGAATCCAGGTAGACCCTGAAGTCAGATTCTCTGCTTCTAGTCAGCTGAACTCCCTTAACATCCAGGCTGCCTGGCTGGTTTCTGGAAGCTCTAAGAAACTGAGCCCAAAATACTTCCTCCACAATTTAATATATGATAAAGGTGGCATTTCAATTCTGTAGGAAGCGATGGATTATTCAAGAAACGGTATTGGGACAACTGGCTGGCCATCTGGTAAAAAAATAAAGCTAGATCCTCACCTCCCTCCTAAACCAAAATAAATTCCAGATGGATTAAAGATTTAAATTAAAAAAATAAATAAAGTAGAATAAGAAAATATGGGAGAATTGCTCTGTATTATCATGGGTGGGGGGGCTTTTTAAAGTAAGACATGAAAAGTAGAATACACGAAAGGAAAAAGGAAAAGTTTCAAATAAGAATTTTTAAAGATCTACAGAGTAAAAGAATTCATAATAAATGAACATATCTATTATATATAAAGCATATGCTAAAATCAGAGACATTTCTTTAATAACTAAAACCTTTTAGAATCAGTAAAAAAATGGGTGCGGGGTACAGAAGACTAAGCAAGAAGAATAGTTCCCACAAAAAGAAATACACAGAGCTTTCAAAAGTAAGAAAAGGTTTTCAGAAGCAAAGAAATACAAATTAAGGTGAGAGTGAGAAACCTTTTATCACTGACCAGGTTAACGAAATGAAAAGGTCTGGTAATAATCTGTGTCGGTAAGGATGTAGGAAAGGCAAGCATTCGATGTTAATGCGCACAGATGCTCCAGAGAAAGCAATTCAGCAACATCACTCCACAGTTTAAACCACACAGTCTGCCCAAGTGACTACAATGCTGCGGATACTTACGCATGAATCCAACTAGACAAAGGCAAATCCATGCAGAGATGCTCATTAGCGTATTGTTGGTAATAGCAGACATCTGCCAACAAATCCAATTTTCATCAACGGGGATATCACACTGTGGTATATTCCCACAAGGGAATGCTACGTAACTCTTAGACTCATGTTACTGAGGCAGCTCTATGAATCAATCCCCAGGAGACATTAATAAAAGGGGAAGCTAAGCATTGAAGAGCAAAGATGTCAGCTTGAGGACTAAGGTGTGCCTGATCCAAGTCATGGTATTTTCAATAACCTCATATGCATGTGAAAGCTGGACAATGAATAAGGAAGACCGCAGAAGAATTGATGCTTTTGAGTTATGGTGTTGGAAGAGAATATTGAAAGGACCATGGGCTGCCAAATGAACAAACAGATCTGTGTTGGAAGAAGTGCAGCCAGAGTGCTCCTAGGAGGCCCGGATGACCAAACTTAGTCTCTCATACTTCAGACATATTGTCAGGAGGGACCAGTCCCTGGAGAAGGATATCATGTTTGGTAAGATGGAGGATCAGAGAAAAAGAGGAAGACCCCCAGCGAGATGGATTGGCAAAGTGGCAGCATCAATGGGCTCAAGCGTGGCAACATTCTGTTGTGCATAGGGTCGCTATGAGTCAGTACCGACTTGATGGCACCTAATAACAACAAGTATGAAATAATATCACTATAATATAGTTTCTGTTATATAAAGAAAAATGGGCTTATAGTGAGTCATTCATTCAGACAAATATTTATTAACACTTACAATGAGTCCTGGTGTGGCACTGTAGGCTAAGCACTGGACCAAGAGGTTGGTTGCAACCACAAGGTCAGAGGTTAAACTACCAGCCATTCCTCAGAAACCCTATACAGCGTCGCCATGAGTCAGAACCAACTCGAACAACAACGCAATGAACCGAGAACTGCTCCAGGTGTAGACAGTACATGGAGAAGAAATCTGTCAAGGTACAGTCGTACTAAAAAGCTATTCACAAAAAACTGGTTCCCAGGCGATGTTCTAAAGTTACCTGATTTTAACAAATGAAAAGAAAGAATGCTCAGATAAATATGAATTTCTGATAAACAATGAACAATTCTTTACATTTATCCTATGCAATATTTGGGACATACGTAGGCTAAACAGTATGCAATTAACCATCTTATATTTTACCTGGCAACTTTACCTTGGGGGAGGAAGGCCTGAGGGAGTAAGAGACTTCCCTTTTTTGCTGCTGCATGTGTTGTTATTATTATACAGTTTGAAATTATCATCAAATGTATGCATTGCTTTTGTTACTTCAACAAAAACTGACATACTTTTTACAATCATCTATCTGAGATTAGCCCTCCTATACAAGGTCATTTAGTCATAACCAACTCCAGGGCACTTAACAAGAAAATGAGATTAAATGGTCAATCATTACTTTAAATCAAAGATGTGAATGTAAGGGTGGAGGGAAACTAGATGAATGGAAATGGAACAACCTGAATGGAAACAATGAAACTGTTCCCATATTGTAAAGAATGTAACCAATGTCACGCATTGAACAGCTTTGTGTAGAAATTGAATGTAAACCTAAACTGCTGTATTAACCTTCACCAAAATGCAATAAAAGATTATTTTAAAAAAGAAAAAACAAAATAACCTGACATGAGTGAGTAAGAAGACAGAAGACATTCCATAGACTTGAGATCCTGAGATCCCACTAGGCCACGTGTACTGCAAAGTGCATTCCTGGCCAGCCTGCCCGAGGTGCATTCCAGGGTCGGCTGCTTCTCTAAAAGGAAGCCTTCACAAAACCACATCCCAGCAGCAAATTCACGAGCAAGATTCCAAGATGCACTGTTTCGTTTTTGTTTCTTTAAAAACAGGGCCTAGGCAAAGAGAGAAACTATAAAGTAGCTGGAGAAGAAACACAGGGTATACAAGACAGTGGTCTTTTCCAGGAAAACAGAGTTCAAATATAAACATTGGATTTCTTAAACAGCTAGTTTTAAGGATCTCTCGGGCATCTCAGGTCATCTCCATCTGCCCTTCCTGTTTTAGTGGATATTTTACCAGTCAAAGAGGGAAAGTGAATTTTGCATAAAGATATCCCAACTTTAAAGTCCCAAATATTTATTGAGCATAAACAATCATTGGTTGGTAACAGTGGGTTACAAGCTGGGATGCTAACCACAAGGTCAACAGTTCAAATCTACCAGTCGCTCTGCAGAAGAAATATGTAAAGGCTGTAAAGATTTACAGCCTCAGAAAGCCTATACAGGGTCGCTATCTGTTGGAAGCAACTCTTCGGCATATAACCACCATCACCACCCACACTCAACTGCCAAAGGTCAGAGATTCATTCAAGTCTACCCATTTGTTGTTGCTGTTAGGTGCCATCGAGTCGGTACCGACTCATAGGGACCTTATGCACAGCAGAACGAAACACGGCCCAATCCTGGGCCAACCTCATTATTGTTACCACGCTTGCGACCATCAATGCTACCACTTGGCCAATCCATCTCGTTGGGGGTCTTCCTCTTTTTCTCTGACCCTCCACTTTACCAAACATGATATCCTTTTCCAGGGACGGGTCCCTCCTGACAATATGTCCGAAGTTTGAGAGATGAAGTCTGGCCATCCTGGCCTCCAAGGAGCACTCTGGCTGCACTTCTTCCAACACAGATC
>NW_006408620.1:1535603-1559115 GCF_000296735.1 Chrysochloris asiatica
AAAAAAAAATCAGCCACTGAAAACTTTATGTAGCACAGTTCTACTGTGATACACAGGGGTTTGCCATGAGTCAGAACCAATTTGACATTAACTAATATGGTATGAAAGGAGCTCTGGTAGCGTAGTGGTTACGAATTGGGCTGCTAACCTCAAGGTCAGCAGTTCGAAATTACCAGCTGTTCCGCAGGAGAAAGATGAGGCTTTCTGCTCCCGTAAAGATTTACAGCCTCAGAAACCCTGTACAGGGTCATTATGAGTCGGAACCAACTCCACGGTACTTAGCAACAACAATATGGTATGAAAAGAGCCTTGGTAACACAGTAGTTATGCATTAGGCTACTAACCATCAGATCAGGAGTTCAAATTTACCAGCCACTCCACGGGAGAAGATGAGACTTTCTGCTCTCATAAAGGTATACTCACAAGATAACACACAACCACCCCCCAGCCCCACCTACTTTGTTAGGAGATGTACCAGGTACTCACATTTTTACCAATATTACCTCACTTAATTTTGATCAACATGATGTGATAAACATAAATATTACCCCTTTTGTACATATGTGTATACCAAGGCACAGAGAGGCACAGTAACTTCCAAAGATCACATCGCTAATAAGTGGAAGACTTGGGATTTGAACCAAGGCAGTCTGACTACAGAGCTCACTCCTATGATCACATGCCAGACTGTCTTAGATACCAGGTGGTAAACAAAAGTCGGGCCCTCCACAAAGGAAAGAAACTTTATGAAAGTAGACTGTCTCATTTTTCTGCCTTGGAGCACTGGTGAGGTCAAATCATTGGCTTTTTTCTTAAAAGCCCGTTTAACATTTCACTACAACTCTTGTCACAGTCGTCACCAAACAAGGATTTACAATAGATTGGTGTGGACTGTGGGTTCATGCGCTGGACTGCAAAGTTGTTGGAACCACAAGGTCAGCGGTTCAAGCTCAGAAACCCTACACAGGGTTGCAATGGGTCAGAACTAACTCGACGGCACTTATCAACAACAACAAAATTCATGTGTGTATTCAACGAATCTTCGTGTGCCTACTATGTTTTGGGCACTAGGAAATGCAGCAATGGAAAAGAACAGAGTTCCCTGACCTCATGAAATGTAAAAAACAAAAACAAAAAACAGTTGCTATTGAGTTAATTCTCAGCCAAATGTGTTGTTAACCACCCAGGATTCATCACGAGACTAACAATCTTACAAAGATCTCAAAGAAACGTAAGGCAGGAGGGTCAGGAAAGGCCTATCTGAGGAGACTCTAGCACCTTGGACCGAGAGAACTGTATTCTGCAAAGTCCTTGGGAAAAAAGTTCAGTCTCCCCCAGCGCTCTGCTTCTCCGGATCAGAATGCACAGTTCAATTCTTGCTTTTATATCGACTTCCCCTCCGGCTACCAGCAAGGTCTCGGACAGAAGCCATCCCGTCTCTGAGATTGCTGAGGCATGTGCCGGCTGATTCACTCAAGAATTATCTTTTTGACTCTTGAAATTAAGGCCAGTTCTGATTGCCCATGTTCCGAGCAAGCTTTGAGAATCTTTTCTGCTACTGAAAAGGAAATAGTGTGAGGACCGATCAGAGCTATCTAAACATATTTGGAACTAAACAAGGACAGAAACCAGTAGGAAATCTAAATCAATCTTAAAACCTCTATCTCTTTCTCTCTGTCTCACTCTTTGACACATAACACACACACAGAAGCTCTTTCTACTTCTTCTTCAGATAATCTTGGGGTCATGTATTTTTGTCCTGAACAAGACAACAAAATCCTTGTGTTCTTGACCACAACCCTCTGAGTCTGGGGCAGAGTTTGGAAGCGATGCCTGGACAACTTTGGTCCAGTTTCCCAACACATTATCAAGAGATGACAGCTCCAACTATTATTTTCTGAAGAAAATACGGTTAAAGAGGGGCAATCTGGAGTCAGACCACCCAGGTTTCAAATCTCTGCTAGAGGCCAGCCATGTGACCCCTCTGCCTGAGCCATCCTGCCTCAGTTTCCCCATCTGCAAAATATGGATTGTTACAATAGTGCCTATACAGAATGCTGCACGAATCAAATGACTTCCTGCAGGAAAAGGGCTTACAATAATGTCTGGCACAAACCAAATATTATTTGAATTGTTAACCTCGGACACCCTATACAGGGTCACTATGAGTCGGAACCGACTCAACAGCACTTAACAACAACTACTACTGTGGTTAAGAGTCCTGGTGTGGCTCCATAGGATAAGCACTGGACAGAAAGGTTGCTTTGAACAACAAGGTCAGCGGTTCAAACTCACCAGCCGCTCCTCAGAAATCCTACACAGGGTCGGATCCAACTGGACGGCACTTAACAACAACAACTATGGTTAGGTGCCCTGGTGGTGCTATAGGGTAAGCACTGTGGCTAACCACAAGAAATGAAAGGCTTAAGAGAAATTGACATGCCAGGACAGTGTCCTTTTTGACCTCCAATGCCCAGAAATGGTCATTGCAGGGTTCTTCTCAACCACTGTAATTTGGGGGAGCTCAGAGAAGGTGCTGCTTCTAGCCAATTCCAGCCAGATTCTTCTGAGTGGTAATCCTTGCAAGCTCAGACAATACAGTCTATAACTCCGGAAGCCCGATGAGACTGGTTCTTGGACAAGTCTGGCAGATCCAAGCCAGCTTCCAGTCTAATTCCTACTTTGCATTTCAAAGGGATGGGCAGGAGAAACCTCTCATGTCTGTCTTTAAAAGAAGACATCTGTCCCACTGCTTCCTCCTCTTCTCATTCCCTCATCTACCCATCTACTCGCACTCTTCTTCCGCTTGGCGCTGTTTCCTACAGATAAAAACACCCCACAACTTGGAGTGTGCAGCGGGAGATTACAGCCAGCAGGTTCTAAATGCCAACAGACTCCAATCAAGCAGCTGGCATCTCTGTTGAGTTAACAATTTTTATTTTCTTTTAAGCAAGAGAACCTATGCCTTTAACTTCCTCCTAGTTTTCAAGAAAGCCCATTGAGGAAGGAAGGTGAGATCAATCAATCATGAAGAACAGGTTGCAGAGAGCTAGCTTCTTGCTGAGCTGTAGGAACTATGAGCCATTTGGAAAGATTATACCCCCAACCTTCACACACTCAGAGCTTCAGAATGACACACTAGGTTTGTATTTTCACACCATCCTTTGGAACTGCATTTTAATGGGGGGGGGGGAAATAAAAATCTTGTTGATTACAGGATGTATATCTGACAGGAGAGAAGCAGAGGTGCCCCTTTCGAACCAGGAATCCCACCAGGGAGGCAGGATTAAGACTAAAATTCAGACACAGAAAGATACCACTGTTGTTACAAATTCCCACAATTTGCAATCTCTAGTCAATTAACAAGGCTATACCTATTTTCTTAAATATATTATGGTTAAATGCATATAACAACAACAATAACAAAATAACCTTTTGAAGTGTCCAATTGAGTGACACTGATGACATTCATCATATTGTACAATAATCACCACTATCCATCTCCAAAACGTTCCATCAAAGCAGAAACTCAGCAACCTCAAAGCAATAGCTCCCCACCCCCTTCACCCAGGCCCTGCCAATCAATCACCCACACACTTTGGTTCTAGGCACTTTTTTCATACAAGTGGTTCATACAACACGTGTCCTTCTGTTTCTGACTGACTGCACTTGGCATAATGTTTTCAAGGTTCATCCACGTCACGGTATAAATGGGCATTTCTGTCAGAATTGACTTTTTGTGGCTGAATCATAGCCCATGGAGGGGCCATATTTTGTTTATCCAAGGACACGTGGGTTGTTTCCTTCTTTTGACTGTTGTGAACACTGGCATGCAAGTATCTGTCTATGAGTTCCTTTCAATTATCTGGGGCATATACTTGAGAATGGGAGTCCTGGTGTGATGCTATAGGATAAAACACTGGACTGCTAACCTCAAGGTTGGCAGTTCAAACCCACCAGTTACGCCTTAGAAATCCTATACAGGTTCACTATGCGTCAGAACCAACTCAACGGCACTTAACAACAACAACAACAAACGGTAATTCTATATTTAACTTTTTAAAGAACTAAACATACCCTTTTACTCAGCAATTCTACTTGTAGGACTTTAGATGGCAGGTGTGTTCACATACGTTATGTGTGTTCTCATGCGTGTGCCAATACTTTGGTACAAAGATATTCGTTGCAGCATTATTAGTTCCAGCAAAAGATAAGCAATGTCTATCAACAGAAGACTGTATGAAAATGGGACTACTTTCCAGTTACATATGTGCTGCTATGAAAATATCGCTAAGATAGATCATTCATCTTTAAGACATATCATCAAGTACAAAAGAAACAAAAAAGCAAAATGTGTGTCAAGTGCTACTAAAAGAGCAACAACAAAGTGATGTATATAAGGACTATCTCTTTCTTAATACATAAGAGGAGCTCCAGTGGCATAGTGGTTACGAGTTGGGTTGCTAACTTCAAGATCAGCAGTTCAAAACTAGCAGCTGCGGGAGAACAAACAAGATGGCAGATCAGGTGGAAGTGCAGTGAGGAGCTCCATCAGCAACAACAAAGAATACCCGACCAAGCAGGCTCAGGGGATGGTGCCAGAACTCTGAACCATATAAAAAGGAATATTTAGAAGGTTGGAAGGCTTACAGCTAGGGGAATTTGTAGCAGAATGAAGAAATCCTGTGCTTTCTAATTCAAGATGCTCAACTGCTCCCAGATCCACCATCTTGGGCGAGACCAAGAGGGGGAAGGATCAGAACAGCCACAGATGCCTGATAGCACTAAGGAGATAAAAGTGTGGATGTGGACATTTTTTTTTTTTTTTTTTGGTGTCTATTCATTGGTCTCTCTCTGTCTACACCTCCATTCTGGTGACTAGAAGTGGGGGCAGAGCCAGTGGATACCCCACCCACACCCCTGAGGGGTCTACTACACATGCGCACAGATATCCTCAAAATTTAAAGTGATAGTTTCCACTTAAAGCCAAATAGCAGCACACAGCCACAACCAGCCCTGAACTGTTTATCATTAGGGAAAAGGCCTGAATGGGGATTGTGGAGTGGGACAGGCAGACTAAAAAGGAAATAGGCCAAAAATTAAATCCTGAGTTACATCACAACGACCAACAGTGGCATCTTGAAATTTCTCAGGAAGAAGAGTGAAAAATGGAAGCCCAATTCCTGATCACATCTACCTGGAGGCAATCAGAAAGCATAAAAAACCAAAATACACACCCATCTAAGTATTAAGGCCACAGATAAGTCCTGAATATGCCCAAAAAACAGAAGCAGATGACCAAATCTGCACATGTCCAGAAACGAGATAAAGTGACTGAGGCAAATGAGCTGGAAGTAGACCTACACTCCATACTATTAGATGGGCAGGTTTTGGAAATGCCTGAGAAGGAATTCAGAAAAATGATTATAAAATGTATCAAAACACTACACAATGGAGTTGAGAAAAATAAGGAAGAAATTAGGAAAGCGCTACAGGAACAATCACATAAGATAGATACAGCATTAGAAACAATTAAAAATCTACAGAAAGAGGTCCAAATGATTAATAATAGAATATCAGAAATGGACAATACACTGAAAGAGCAAAGGCTCAGAACTGAAGAGATAGAAGCCAGAACTACTGAGCTAGAAGATAAATCTCTCAACACCACTAAGATAGAAGACCAAACACAAAAAAGGAAAAAAAAAAATCTGAAGAAGGCTTAAGATTCATGTTAGACAACATGAAGATAATAACTTAAGAATTATCAGCATTCTGGAACTAGAAGAAGCACACAAATCCACACATGAGATAGTTGAAAAGCTTATGGAAGAAAATTTTCCTAAAATCCTGAAAAGAAAAAGATAAGCATTCAACCAGCTCAACGAACCTCAGGAAGGATAGACCGTAAAAGAAAATCACCAAGACATATAATAATCAAGCTCTCCAAAATCAAAGATAAGGACAGAATTCTGAAAGCAGCTAGGGAAAAGAGATGTATAATATACAAAGGAAAGCAAATCAGATTAAGCTCAGATTTCTCAACAGAAACCATGTAGGCAAGAAAGCAATGGGGAGACATATCAAACGCTGAAATAAAAAAATTTCCAACCAAGAATCCTCTACCCAGCAAAGCTGTCAATCAAATACAACTATGAAATCAAAACATTCCAGGATAAACAGAAACTAAGGGATTTTGCCAAAGCCAACCCTGCTATGAAAAACATCCTAAAGGGAGTTCTGTGGACTGAGAACCAACAAGAACAGACAACAACCAGAGAATGACGTAGGTGGCAACATCACCCTGAACTCAATCAACAAATGGAAGAGTCAAGAACAGAATAAAACTATAACAGAGGATCTGGGAGGTCAGTCTATGATCAAAACAATTGAAATGTGAAAGAAGGTAAACACAGAAGAATAGAGATCCAGGTGGTGGGACGGTCAGGTAGATTACAGGATAAAATAGACTGTCTTAAATGGAGGGAAGAGTTATTGGAAAATAAGGTAACCACAACAGTGGGGCTGGGGTTGGGGGTTTAGTTTGGGTGTTCGGGAGAGCAATACAAGAAGGGGGAGGAGGTGGAAGAACAAGATAGGGGAACACTGAGACAGGTTTGCATGGCCTAAGTGGGACAGAGGTAATAGTGATGCATACTCAACCTTGGAACAACATGGCTCTGGGATACAGGGAGCTACGCATAGTTTGAAGAGGGGAAATAATACTAAAATGCTTGACTGTCTTATGAATATTGGTTTCCCTTGCCTACTATTGTAAAATAGACACTTGAGTGGGATAGAAAGGAATGTTGGGGAACATGATTACAGAATACTTGTAAGCCCATCTTTAGCCTATAACTGATTGGAATACCTAAAAGAGGTTCTAGAACTTGCCCAGTGAAATAGGCCTCTTACAGAGCCTTTGCAGAGTATAGGACCTTAGGTGGAATCCTGAGTCCCACCCAGAACCTTATGAGATGGGACATTCCCACTAGCAAGGACAAGCAGACCAGCCTAGAACAGCTAGAGTGACAGAAGATACATCTTCAAAGAAAGATCATCAGGAAAAAAACCCCAACCAAAAATGTCAACATGACTGGCTACTACAACAATGAGCAAACTGTTCACCAGGAAGCCATCAAGGCAAGCAATCAAGTTCCTTCAGGACAAACTCCCCTGTAAGAATGAAACTCAAAGGGAACACACAAACGGGCATGTATGCTTGCTGGCAACCACACTGGTTTACTGGTGAGTGGAAGAGGGGGAAAGACTGCAAAGAAGAAATGGGCTGAGTTCAGCCACAATCCATTGACTCCCGTTGACCTGGAGATGAGAGAGAGAAGAAGAAGGGCACGTTGGTCTAAAGTGTGGTGAGACCTGAGGACACTTGAGCCCATGGACATGGACATTGCCACAGAGGGCTAGAGTTGAGAGTAAAGCATCCAGCTAATATGAAGTGAAGGGAGATGCACAAGAACACCCAACCTTGAGAACAGTACCCATTTAACCTAGTCTCAATGGCTTGATAATCAGAACTCGATTAAAGGAAGATTTTTTTTTTAATGTTTTTTTGATAAAGGAAACAAGGGTAAATTGTTACAATTTGAACAACTTGACCGATACTCACGGAGGCAGTAACTCTAAATACCAACAAAGAGGGAAGGAGTCTTCACATCAAGTATCAATGCTATTCCCCTCTGAACACAGGGTAGATAGGGACTGGCAACTTAGGCATTAGCTATCTAAAATGAGGGGGCGATAAAGGCACAAGGTGACTGGCTTACAAGGTTTCAAGAGGGAATTTAAGTTTAAGAGTATGGGGGGAAAGAAAGAGTCCCCACTGAATAGTTTTCATCTTGTCTAGATGGGTCTGGTGAAAAGAGATGGAGATAAGATTCATATGATTCAATAGTGAATAACTGCTATCATGACTAATTGTGACTGTCACAATTGTAAAGGCAGAAGTTTTGTAACAAAAACAGGGGAGTGGTTAATCTTACAGTCCAGAAACAGAGAACCCTAGGACCATCAAGGGAGAAGCGCACAAGTAGAATGCGGGACCTTATCCAGAGAAGCAGCAGCGCCAGAGATGGAGGCAGAGATGGGGGCATGGAGAGGGGGAGTGGCTGAGGACTCTAGATTCATGGAAAGAAAGAGCTGGTGGCCAGGAGGCAGACTTGCAGAATGTGCCCTTTGGAGGAGCAAATTATTATATATACCTGAGTGTTTTTTGTTTTTTAAAACTTTAAAGTGGATAGAGAGACATGCTGCTAACTGATGGTACATGGAGGGGATTATAATCATTGTAATAAAACAAAGTATACGATTTGTTAAATGTAAAACTGATGATCTGCCCTGTAAACTTTCACTCAGTCCATAATAAAAACCTTAAAAAATAAGTGCCGTCAAGTTGGTTCCAGTTTCTGAGGAACGACTGGCGAGCTTGCAGCCTAGAAAACCCTACTTGACAGTTGTACTCTGTCAGATTGGGTCACTATGGCACACAGTAGCACACTGCCTGGCACACGGTAGACAACCAAATATTGTATAGAAGGATGAGTGCGTGAACCAATAAATAACTCTGCTGAAAGATTGTTGTTGTTAAGTGCTATTGAGTTGATTCCGACTCGCAGAGTCCCTGGATAGGATTTTCTGAGGCACAGCTGGTGGGTTTGAACCACCGGCCTCATGGCTAACAGACCAGCAGTTATCCTACAGTGCCACACCAGAATGCTGAACTTAAAGATATGGTAACAGAAGATGAGTAGCCCAATCCCTCCTTTTTACAGTTGAAGATATTAAGGTCCATGGAGGTTAGGATCAACTCAGGATGGAGCCAATATCAGAAGCTGGTCAATTGCTGAAAAAGAGGTCAATTTCAGGAAAGGGAAGACTTTAACAACCAGGTAACAGCTAGCAGAACCAACAGAAAGCGCCTAGGACCCTGGGCCCAAGTGATAGATGTGTTCAATTAGGGTTCCAGCCAATGCAATGTGCGCATTTCAATTCAGCCCAAGCACCCTATTCCAAAATTATAAAATCCGTCTCATTATCCCTTCACATAATTTGTAAAAATTAAAAGAAAAAAAAAAAAAGTTCATTCACACATCAATGAGCTATAAAGTCTTTAGACTCAAAACACCCTTCAAACCCACAGGAAATGTCATACTTGTGTATCGCAGAACCAAGACCCCACTTCCTCCAAGGGGAAAAATGAAGGCCATCTGGTAGAAGCCGTTCTCAGCTCCTTCCGGCCACTCATCTCCCTGCCCAGGATTCTACAAAGCACATCTTACTACTTCTCCCATACCCCACCCAACTCCAACAGAAACACAAACTTCCACCTCATAACACTCCATCCCATTTACACAACTGGGTGTAATGCTCCAAGGAGGTCCTTGTATTATTCACATGGTCAACATCTGGCCCAAAGTCTAGCACATAGCAGGCCCTCAATAAGTGTTTGTTGAACCGGTGGAAAATGGATGTAGAACCTTTCATCTGGCCTTTAGAGGTTTTTTTCCAGGCTTTCATTTGGCTTAACTTACAAGTGATTGTGGGTTAATGCGCCAGATTGTGAAGTCATTTTGAACTACAAGGTCAGCAGTTCAAGCTCACCAACTGCTCCTCTAAAACCCTACACAGGGTCGCTATGGGTCAGAACTGACTCAATGACACTTAACAACAACACAAGAGATTAACTGCATTTATGTGTGCTCCTTTAATTAAAAAGTAAATTGTTGGAGATTTGAAAATTTTATATGGAATAACATTACAAAATAAAACAAAACAAAACCCCCACCTAATTGTTGTCGAGTCAGTTCTAACTCCTGGAGACCCCATGTGTTGCAGAGCAGAACTGCACATCACAGGATTTTCAAAGCTGTTACTTGTGGCAGCAGATGGAAAGGTTTTTCTTCTGGGCGTCTCTGAATGGGTTTACACCACCAACCTCTGAGTCAGCAGTTAAGCACTTGCACCACCCAGGAACTCCTTGGAATAGTAACAATATCAACCAAAGAATGCCCAAGCCCACTGCCATTAACAGGGAAGAATTGCCCCATAGGGTTTCCAAGGGATCATGGCTGAAGCATCTTTCTGCCACGGAGCGGTTCAGTTGGTAGCTGAGTGCTTAACCACTGCACTGACCTCATGGTGTGCATGCAGTCCAGTGCTGACCCTCCAGTGCCACAGCCCTGGAAATCCTACAGGGCAGTTCTACCCTGTCCCATACAGTCCCTATGAGTTGGAATCAACCGGGTAGCAGTGAGTTTGGTTTGGATTGGGGCCTTTGCACATGCTGGTCCTTCTACCCAGAATACCCTTCTTCTTCTCTTCACACAGCTAATTCCATCTCTTCCGTCAGGTGCCAACACAAATATCCCATCCACAGGAAGTCCCCCAGCACTAAGTGTCCTAAATAAAGTTTCCACACATGCTAACTATTTGTCCTGATGCTCTTATTGGTTTCCTTTATAATCGTCATGTGGGAGAAAGATAAGGCTGTTTGTTCCAGTGAAGATTTACAGCATCGGAAACTCTATACAGGTTCGCTATGAGTTGGAACCGACTCAATGGTAACTTAACAACAACATAAAAAAATTCTCAAAGGGCAGAAAGATTGGGAGAAGGGAGAAGTGAAAAATTAACTAAATGCCCTGTCTTGCAAAAATGTGAATGGATTGAAAGCTCCTATTAAAAGGCAAAGACTCTTTACATTAGCCAAAGGGTGAAAACAATTGGCTTATACATCAACTGATGAAAGGCAAACTATTACTCAGCCATAAGCAGAAAGGAAGTTCTGATACATTGTTACAATATGGATGAACTCTGAAAATAGAAGTGAAATAAAGTCATTCATTCACAAAAGGGCAGATACTCAGATTTTACTTCTTCAAATATGCAGAAACCAATGCTTCTAAGTGGTGAACAGAGATGGGAAGGAGGGGAAATCATTGCTTAGAGGGGCACTGAATTCTAGTAAGGGTGGTGGAGCGGTTTAGAAAGGAGTTGTAATAATGGTTCCACAACATGCAGAATGTCATCAATGTCTTATACATGTAAAAATAGTTAAAGTGACAAATGTTTTATTTGTATATTTTTGTTGTTAATGTTGTTAAGTGCAGTCGAGTCAGTTCCAACTCATAGTGACCATGTGTAAGAAATAAGAACGAACGAATGACAAGGAGAGAGACTTGGCTTCAACAGCAGGCAGGTTTATGGAGAGTAAACCTGAGAGGGGGTTAAGTCACCAAGAGACCAAGAGCCTGCCTGTTTCTTACAAACTGGAGTATTTAAGGTGGTGTGGTCCTGGTTACAGTTCTGGTGAGTTTGTGAAGTTTCCAGAGGATGGGGCTATGGAGATTTTCCTGAAACCTGAAATTACAGAGGGGTATGTCTCTTGGTGTAATAAAGACAAGCTTTCCAGAGACCCGGGAGCTTAAGCAGCTCTTCATTCAGCGCTCCTTGGGGGTAGCTGCAATACCATTTTGTTGATCAGGCGCAGGGTCCTTCTCTGTGTATGGGGTTTACGAGGAGCAGCTGGACAGTTTGAACCACTAACCTTGCAGTTCAAACCAACTTTGCAGTTAAGTGTTCATTCTACAGTGCCACACTACAATAAAAGAAGGGGGAAAAAAGACATTCGTCATTTGAAAGGAAAAAAAAAATATATATATATATATATATAAGTGGTTTACAAGACTAGCTGAAAATAAAATGAGACAAAATGAAGATGAAATGAGAAAAGCTGCCAAAGGTGGAAATTTTAATATCAGTCAAATACAATGCAAAGCATTAGAACATTACACAGGACAAAGATAGATAATTCTTTGTAGTTATAAATGGTATACAATTGATAACAAAACCAATAATGATGTGCTTTCAATGTGCCTGGTATTATGCAAAGTCCTTTTATATACATTTAATTTAAATATTGAATAAAAAGTTAAATTGGTCTTATTAGAAGTTGTTAGAAGTCTAAAATGATCCAATCATTTAGTAAGTAGGATCTGAGCTCAGGTACATGTGACTTCACAATGAACACCTCTATAGCGAAGTGGTTACGAATCGGGCTGCAAACCGCAAGGTCAGCAGTTCGAAACTACCAGCTGCTCCGTGGGAGAAAGAGGAGATTTTCTGCTCCCGTAAAGATTTACAGCCTCAGAAACCCTGTACAGGGTCACTATGGGTCGGAACTGACTCCACGGCAAATCACAACACAACATAACAAATAAACATTCAAAATACATACAGCAAAATTTGTTTAAGATACAAAGATGTGTTGAAAAACTCATTATTATAATAAAAGACTTTTGTTGTTGTTAAGTGCCCTCAAGTCAGTTCCAAATCATAGCAACGCTCTATAGGGTTTACGAGGAGTAGTTACTGGGTGTGAACTGCCAACCTTGCAGTTCATTCCACGCTTGCAGCACCACACCAGGACTTCAGCATACAGCTTAATAGCCTACCAATCAGGTGTTGTTATTGTTAGGTGCTATTTAGTCAGTTCCAACTTATAGTGACCTTAAGCACAACAGAATGAACCACTGGCTGGTCTGTACCATCCTTCCTTACAATTGTTGCTATGCTTGAGCCCTGTGTCAATTCATCTTAGGGGTCTTTCTCTTTTGCATTGCCCCTCTACTTTTCTAAACATGCTGTCCTTCTCCTGGGACTAGTCCTTCCTGATAACAAATCCAAAGTCCAAGAAATGAAATCTTGGCCCTTCTCTCTTCTAAAGAGCATTCCAGCTGTACTTCTTCCAAGACATATTCGTTTGTTCTTCTGGCGGTTAATATTCTTCTCTAACACTATAATTCAAATGCATCGATTGGTTTTCTGACTCCAGGTCTTTGTAAAATCATTATAAACTTTTACTTTATCTTCTTGAGCTGACCTTTGAAATTTTGTATTTGGTTCTTTTACTTCATCATTTCTTTCAGCTCCTTTAGCTTTTCTGCACTTAAGAACAAGTTTCAGTCTATTTTCATATCCACTCTGATCTTTTCTTTTTTTTTTTTAAGTTTTTACTGTGCATTGAATGATAGTTTACATGGGAGAATATTGGTTTCACACTCATCCTATCATATTTTGTTTCATTGCAATGATTACAATCTCCTCCCGGCATCATCATTCAGTAGTATTTGTTTCCATTCCCTCTGTTGTTGTTGTTTTGGATGTAAAACAAAAACCCTCAGGAATATATAATCATTTAAACAACCAAGGAGCACTTTCTACAAGCCTGCCTCCTTACCACCAGCCGTACACGGCCTTTCTCTTTCTATGAGTCTACAGTCCTCAGCTGCTCCCTCTCTCCATGTCTTCATCTCTGCCTCCATCTCTGGTGTCGCTGCTTCTCAGGATAGGGTCCTGCATTCCACTCATGCTCTTCTCCCTTTGGCTTTCTTCATGTATGATGTTCTTGATATGATCCCATATCAATAAATATATGCTGATAATAACTAGTGACAAATCAAGTAGCATATTTAAAGTATATAGAGGCATTTAGCTCAAGAAAATAGGAAGAAAGCAAGACAGCAGAAATTGCTATATCAGGAAACAGAAAAACAAAACTGAATGATTAAATTTATATGGAAGAAAATGAAGCAGTAAAGCTCTGGCAGAATTCATCAGTAATAAATTTTAAAATCAGAATAGAAGCGTTTCAATAGGAATGAGAAAAGAGATGGAATTACAGATGGCAAGGCCATTTTTCAGATCACTATTAAATAATATATATAATCCTAAATTTATAATCTGAAAACTCAATTACATACTTACTGGTGGGAAAATATAACTTATATTTGAAAATGTACCAATAATGATCATGGAATAAATTGGAGAAAATATCAAATAATTAATCTCAGAAAAGACACTAGGCAGAAAACTTATTTTATCTTGGGGGAATGGCAAATTTATTCAAATTTTATAGAAAGAATCATAAATCATATGAGTAGAAACAGCATAAATCCTATATGATTTGTACTGTTTCTAAGCACTGAAATAGCAAAACCTTGTCAAATATAATGGATCATACAAAGTAAACAACAGACAGATAATAATTCCAAAATCAATAAAATACAGACATATATTAACAATAAAGATCAATTATCATTTTTATTTTTTTTTTATCATTAGGATCTATTTTCCAAAAGCAATCATGCTATTCTCTGAAATATGTACATACATGTATATGTACTCTAAGTGGACATATAAATTGTTACAATTTCCCTGAAATACAATCTGACAACAAAAGCCTTCAAAAAGGCCATACTGTTACTAGAGTAACCGAACAGAAACAATGAGAATGTTCATGCATTATGATGAGTGGAACCAGAATTCACTGAATGAGAACTTTAAAAACTACTGTGTAAATCTCCACCAAAATCACAAGAAAACCCTTTTTTTTTTTTTTTCTGAATAGCCATAGGGAAGATCCAAGATGGCAGACAAGGTTATTAACTATAACAGAAATAAGAACCATGCTACAAATAGATACATGCACATCCATGTGCTTGGCAGCACCCCCCACAATAGCAAAATTCCTACTGTGATAAAAATCTCTTAAGTGCCCATCAATAGATGAATGGATAAACAATCCAAGGTACATACATAACAGAATACTGTTGTTGTTAAGCGCTGTCGAGTCGGTTCCGACCCATAGCGACCCTGTACAGGGTTTCCGAGGCTGTAAATCTTTACGGGAGCAGAAAGCCTCATCTTTCTCCCACGGAATACTATACAATGTTAAAGAATCATGATGAATCTGCAAAACCTGTGTGGACCTGGAGAACATTACATTATGCTGAGTGAAATCAGTCAATCGCAAAAGGGCAACTTTTATACGACACCTCTACATGGCTCTGTGGGATAAGCACTGGACTGCTAACCACAAGGTCGGTGGTTCAAACCCACCAACTGCTCCTCAGAAACCCTATACAGGGTGGCTATGAGTCAGAACCAACTAGAGGGCACTTAAAAACAATTCTAAAATGTCAAGAAAAGGTTTATACGTAAAAAGAAACACTCCTTGAAAGTTACCAGGGGTTTGAGGTGAAAGGAGGGTAAATTGCTAAGTAGATGGTTGTTGTTGTTAAGTACCGTCGAGTCAGTTCTGACTCACAGCAATCCTGTACAGGGTTTCTGAAGTTGTTAATCTTTGCGGGAGCAGAAAGCCTCAACTTTCTCCAGTGGAGCAGTTGGTGGACTTGAACCACAGACCTGTGGTTTACAGTCTAATGTTTAAACTACAGGGTAGACAGGTGAAGGGGAAGACAATATACAACGGGGGGGGGGAGGGGTGTTCAGCACAAAATGATGAAGGCAAAGGAAGATGTTGGGAGGAACTCAGAGTCAAAGGTAACAAAGGTAAATGCTATTATGTATACAATCCTATAATAATAACAATAGTCTATGAGTGGATGCATAGATAAACACACAAGCTGAACAGGTGTGGAAGGTGAATGGACCTAAACCCACAAGTATATATATAGGTTTGTTGTTGTTAAGGGCCATCGAGTCAGTTCCAATTCATAGCCTTATATATAGGTATGGAGGAGAATATTTCTACATAACCATTTACGTACGCTGCAACTACATCCATGAACATGTTGACCTTGCAGTTCACACTGACCTTGTGGTTGAGTGCTTATCCCTACTGCGCCACACCAGGACTCCATAGTAGAACATACAGGGAACAAAGTTATGAAAACTTCTTAGCCATAACCCAATATCCTGAGAAAATGAGTCGCCGGGCCTGGGAGTTTAAGTCCATAGTGTTAGGGGTGCATTGAGGTCAACATCATACTTTGGTTACTAGTGACTAAGATCTTAAAAGCTTGTGAGGAGCCATCTAAAGTACAACTGTTAGTGTCTCCGTATCAAGAACAAAGAGTGAAGAAACTCAAAGCTTCATGGAAACATCTGGTCCAAAGGACTAAGGGTCCACAAGAACCTCAGCATCCACAACCCTGAAACCAGAAGAACTCGATGGTGCCCAGTTATCAAGGCAGACTGGTCTGAATGGGATCCCATCAGAAGGTCCTGGGTAGAGTTGGAACCAAACTCAAAATCATAAAACTGATCAGGCTTATTGGTCTGATAGAGTCTGGTGGGACCCTCGAGACTGCGGCCCCTAGACAGCCTTCAAGTCTGGAACTGAACTCACTCCAGGGGTTCAACTTACAACCACATGACAGACAGACCTAGAAGGTGAACACTTACACCAGGAAGCTACACACCCCTTAAAACTGCCAACCGTATGAGATCCAAATGGCAACATTTGCCCAAGGATAAAGCTCAGAAGGCAAGCAGGGGTAGGGAAGAAGACTAAGAAAGAAGGTAAACATCTGGAGGAAGTGGGAAAAGTGCTGTTACATGGTGGTGACTGCAGTCAATATCACCAAACAAGATGCATATGAATTGTTAACTGGAAAACCAATTTGCTCTGTAAACGTTCAGCCAGATCACAATCAAAAGGTTTTGCTTTTTTGAGTGGCCAGATTGTGTGAGGCAGAAATACCAATTTTAGGGACGGTGGGGTTAACTGCAATCCTGGCTCCATTTGTGCATGTTCCTGGAGCCAGGCCATGTAGCAATGCCCTGTTGACTGGCTCTGAGTTCGTTGTGTTGCCTGATTTGGACAACGGGACACAGGATGAACTTGGAGGGGGACAAAGAAAGCTGTACATCAAGGGCTGCCTTGTTGCTGTTTTTGCATCTCTGTGACAGCCAGGGACACAAACCTGGCTTATTGAAAGAGGCCAAGGCTTCCTGGATTCTTGCTTCTAATCCTCAAGCCTCATTCCACTCCTCTAGCCTATGCTTCCCATGTCCCCTTGTTACTTTATTTACTCTTCATTTGAATTTTTCATACAGTGCCTTAGAGGAGGAATAAAATTCAGGTAGAAGGCTGGAGAGGTATCCAAACCTGATGGCTTCATTACACTCCATCCAATCGTGCCTGTATTTCAAGAATACACACAAGGGCCATTCCACGTCTGCCTTACAGATTGAGTGACCAAGGGATAAAGATTTCCAAGCCTACTAAAGGAGCTCTGGTAGCGTAGTGGTTACGAATCGGGCTGTGAACCGCAAGGTCAGCAGTTCAAAACTACCAGCTGTTCCACAGGAGAAAGATGAGGCTTTCTGTTCCAGTAAAGATTTACAGCCTCAGAAGCCCTGTACAGGGTCGCTATGAGTCAGAACCAACTCCACGGCACATAACAACAACAAAGTGACGATAAGTGATTTACGGTCATCTGATAATCCAGTTCCACTCATAGGATAGAATGGAATTAGGATCTCCCTAACTGACATTAGAAGTCATGTTCCAATGCTAACAAAGTGAAACGGATTGTCTTCACCTCTCTAAGTTATCATTCCCTCCTCTAAAATAATGGCTCAGACACATCCCCTTAGACTGTGTGAATCTCCACTAGAATGGAAATTGCTCTGTTTTGTTCAGAGCTGTATGTCAGTGGGCAGGTCAAAAGCTGTATGTTGAGTAAAATAATAAATAATATTTCCTGCTTACTCACAGTCTTTGTATGAGGTCTGTATAATTTGGGATGCAAGTGCCTTGAATGTAAAAAATTATACTGAGAATGTCACGCATACTTTTATGCTTTTGATTAATATGAAATTGGAATACTATTATATTGGGAATAACACTCTCATCCTTTGAGATAATAGCTCTGGGACTTTGCAAAACAAGGGGTGAGAATCATTAAAGGAAGAATGAAAGCTCATGACCTTAAAATGATTTAATTCATCCAATCCACTGACACCGCATCCTGAAGCTGTTCAATAGAGCTTTTCCATCCAACCATCCTATGCCGGTCCTTAAGGGCCAAGACATAAAGCACAGATGAGTGAGGGGGTGGGACATCACATTATTCTTATTGAAATGGATGGAGAGTAAAAAAAAAAAAAAAAGTTTGTGTTTTCCCAACACATCTGTCTATCACCAATTAAAAGGAGTGCTGAGGCCCTCACCAAAGATCGCCTCCCGAGGGCTCCCAGTCACAGGTAAATCTTTATCACTGAGACCAGGGGACTCATGCCACTTATTAACAGGTATTTATTTTGGCAAATGTCACAGGGAGATGTGGGACCCAGCTGTCTCCCAATTTACACACACTTGAAAGCTGTTGGTGATGTAGCTCTGGGAGGGCGTAGGCAGGGGGCCTAGGGTTTTGCACACATCACACTGAAAGGATTCTAATTACACAAGAAGGTAGGTTGTGGGGTGTCAGCCAAGGTAAACACTAAGAAATTCCCTTCTGGTCAAAGCCTGCAAATTTTCTGTACTTTATTTTGATGAAAACTCCATTCCTGTGCCAATGCAGTGGGCAGGTGGTTGGCAAGCTCTTTTACAACTGGTTTCGTTTAGATGTTCATCAACCTACCCTGGTCATTTAGAACAACACTGTCCCTTGCAAACAGGGCATTGGATCTAGAGGTGAAATGGTCACAATTGCTCAGTGTCTCTAATTCAAAGCTCATGTCTGATCTTACTCTATTGGGTTAAGGATTAAACTAATAATAACTACCCCCACCAAGTTCTTATATTCTTGAAGATACACTAAGCATAAGAAACCAGTCAAAGGCTCAAAAACCAATAAATAACACACATAAGTACAGTGCTCTTTTTTAAAAGTCGCCTACATGAGCTCTGGTAGCGTAGTGGCTACAAATCAGGCTGCGAACCTTAAGGTCAGCAGTTTGAAACTACCAGCCGCTCCGCGGGAAAAAGATGAGGCTTTCTACTCCCGTAAAGATTTACACCCTCGGAAACCCTGTACAGGGTCACTATGGGTCGGAACCGACTCAATGGCACTTAACAACAACAACAACATGAGACCAAACGGTCAAACAATTATTTTTTAAATACAGAGGCAAATATAAGGGGGCAGGGAAACTAGATTAATGGAAACAGAACAACCAGAATAGAAATGAGAAGGCCACATATTGTGATGAATGTAACCAATTATCACTCAGCAACTTGTGTAGAAATCACTGACTGGAAATCTAAACTTCTATATAAACCTTCACTGAAAACACACGAAAATATTTCTCAAACAAAGAAATTGGGCAAAGTACCTTGGGAAATATCTAAGACAGCACCTTCACCTTGGTTATTTTTATTCTTTCCAAAAAACATTTACTAACACACGGTCAATAGAAGAACTTAAAAACTGGAAAACACAGACATGTGCATCTATGTGCATAGACACCACACATGCACATACAATATCACTCATAACTTCAAAACTCAATGATGAGCACATGTAAGAACATAATATATCCCTTCCAGTTGTTTTACACCATATCAGCACATATAAGCCATAAAGAGTACATCTCATAACCTGTTTTTTGTTTGTTTGTTTTTTTATCTACCTAGCCATATGCTGCTGTTATTAAGAAGTGCCATGGCGCCATTCTGACCCAAAGCAACCCTGTATAGAGTTTCCAAGGAGCAGCTGGTGAGCTTGAACCACTGACCTTGCAGTTCAAATGACTTTGCAGTCTGACGCATTAGCCCACAGCGCTACACCAGGACTCCCCCTAGCCATATAGAATGACTATTTTTTCCAGGCCGCAAGTATGTTTCATGACAATAGTATATTCCATCATATGTGTTAATATTTATTTACCTGTTAAGATACCTCAGATACTTACATCAGAAATTATATTCTGTTTTAAAAAGCAGATGGTGGCCCTCCTAGACAGTGTATATATACATCGACACCCTAAAGTCACTCTGGGAAGTGAAGATAATTAGAGTAAAGAAACGCAAAAATTATAAGGGTAGGATGCTGAAAGGTGCAGCTTCATGGATGTTAAACTATATGGAAAGAAATATTATGAGTCAGGTCACGATGTCTTCAGTAAATGAGTGTGGCACCGTAGGACAAGCACTTGACCTCAAGGTTCATTTGAACCACAAGGTTGACAATTCAAACTCACCAGCTGCTCCTCAGAAACCCTCTACAGAGTTGCTATGGGTTGAAACAAACTCATAACACATAACAACAACGTAGATGAGAGAGGGGGAGGCCCTGGAAAGTATAATGGTCATTCAATATGGATCTCATTGAGTCCTGGTGTGGCACTGTGGGTCGATGTGCTGGACTGCAAGATCCATTTGGACCCCAAAGTTGGTGGTTCAAGCTCACCAGTTGCTCCTCAGAAACCTTATGCAGGGTCGCTATGAGCTGGAAATGACTCAAGGGCACTTAACAACAACAAAATGGATCTTAAAAGGTGAGCTCTTCAACAAAGGTGGGAGTTTCTCGAAGCAACAATAAAAAAAGAGGGAAGCGAAGTCCTGATGTCCCTGGAGAAAGTGGGGTTTCTCTTTGGGCCGAAGGATGTAATGTGTTCAGTAGCAGTGAGTCCTGGGAGGTCAGTGTGCAGAGTTCATAGGGATCTCAAAAGAGCAAGAAACCAAGAAGAAAGAAGGTGAAGGTCTAGGCATTGGGACCGGGGGCTTGTAATCAGTGCTATAAAGAAAAGGGAATAAATGAAACTATGATGTTACTACAGACAAATAGATGATAAATGAAGAAGACAGAGACTGAAAATTGGTCAGGGCAGCTGGCTTATGCTGCAATAACAAATAACCCCAAATAAGCAAAGGTTTATTTTCCTCTCTTACTACATGCTCATGCCAGGTCGGCCATGAGACATGTCCGATGTCACCAACTCCAGGACCAGGTTGAGGAGGCGTCCATACTCAAGATTCACTTTAGGGAGTCTACAACAAGCCATTAACTACTCCAGCATAAAAGTGGTACACATCATTTTGGATCACATCCCTTAGCCAAAAGTAGTCTAGCCATCTGACTCCACCAACCCATACGGTTGCCAGAAGGCCCAAATCCAGAAATACTGAGTGATGATCTTTCATGAGTGACAGAAGGATGGATGGCTAGAACAGTAGTAATCGTTAACATGCACACAGCACTGCTTGGTGCTAGGTATTACTGAAAGTGCCTTACACAGATTAACTTATCTAACCTTCATAACAATGCTATCAGGTAGGTTCTATTATTATTTCCAGCATCAACCCCATTTTATAACAGAAGAGATTGGGACAAGGAAAAGTTTAAAAACATAACCTAGATTACACACTTGGTGATTGGCAGAGTTGTGGTTCAAATCTAGTCAGGATAACTCCAACGTCTATTGTACTATATTGAATAAATATGGGTGAGTGGGTGGGTTGGTGGATGGATAGGTGAGTGGGTGAATGAGTGAGTGAGTGAGTGAGTGAGTGAGTGAGTGAGTGAGTGAGTGAGTGGATGGATGGATGGTTGAGTGGATGGATGTGTGGGTGGATGGATGGATAGATGGATGGGTGGGTGGGTGGATGGATGGATGGACGGACGGACGGACGGACAGATGGGCAGACATACGGATACTAATTAGTACAGTTGAATACACTGATGGTATGTACTAGGAATATGAGCATTTCTGACTCATGCTTCACCAGTAGAAGGAGGCCCACACACCTCAGGTCCTGCCTTCATCCCACAGTTTGGATCACCCAGCTAGGCTACTACTTACACTTTCCACAGTTCCATCTCTGGAAAAGGTGCTGCAAGTTCCATCTCTGGAAAAGGCCTGACTTGTGAGGGAAACCCTTCCGGTCAGCTTGTAGTCACAAGCCTGTTACAAAGCCCGTGCACAGAAACTCATGCTTGGAAGTGGGGAGGTGAAGTCTTTACACAGAGCCAAGCCATGGCAGTACAGGGACAACCCAGACAGGCTGTGGTTGAAAAAAAGCACACATCGCTACGGTAGGAGGGGGAGGGGGCCTCACTGGCGGTTATCGCCAAAACAAGTGGAGCCTGAGTCAGAAGCGATGGGTTTTGAGGATTTCCCCTTCCTGGGCACAAGCTCACACATAAAATGGGAAATGGTTACAAAGCATCATGATCCTGGCTAACAGCATTCTGCCTCCTGGGTCTAGAGAAATAGAGCGCTGTGGAAATGAAATCCACTGTCCTCGCTATGGTCCATGAAGACCCCTCACATCCCAGACCACGGCTCTCTGCTAACTCCTGGCCCACCAGCCCATTCACCCAAGTGCTTCTATGAAGCCTCCTGAAACTGGCCCAAGCCATGCCTTCCCCTGCTGGATCCAAGTGTCTCAACAACTCCACAACCTCAAAAGTCACTTGAGATTTAGGGGTCTATCTTTGGAGGCAAGCAGAATCTAGAAAGAGCATCGGTTTATAGATGAGGACACAGAAGTCGACCAAGGAGAAAAGACTTGCCTAAAGTTCTTCTCTAGCTAGGTCGACCTTGCCATATTCATGTTGGGACTGATGCCCTAATGGGGAGTAAAGAGCATCAGATTCTTGAAGCTAGTTGTAGGATCCAAGGGTGCTCAAGGAAAAACTGGACTCGAGGCAAATGCTGGGGAGAAGAGGGCCAGGGATTTAGGATCAACACCTCCACCTGGGGCATCGTTGGAGGGAGCCAGTCAAATGCCAACAAAGATGGAGGTTATGGAGACCTTCTGGTAGAAGACTTAGGTTAAAATGGAAGTAGAGAGATGAGCAGCTGGGGACTTTAGACACAGAGAGGAAGAGGGGCTGTATGCTGATGACTGGGGGGCAAGCTTGTAGTGTATACCCTTTGGTTGGGTGATGATGCATGGAGGGGACTGTAACCATGGCAATGAAATGATATACGATAGGATGAATGTAAAACTAATGTTCTCCCATGTAAACTATCACATAATTCACAAAATATTTTTAAAAAAAAGGGAAGTCAAACCTATCAACCTCTTGGGACCTCAGTTTCTGCAACTGTAACACAGTAGTAACAATATACTTATTTCAAAGGGTTGGACTGTAGATGAAAAGAAAAACTCATTCAAAGTTATTAGCACAATGCCCCGCACATGGCAATCAATCAATGAAAGTTAGTTATTTTTAATGTTACTATTGTCATACTCCTCAGAACTTTTGGTGCCAATATAGATTTAAAAAGAAATACACTAAAACCAGGGCCACCTAGTGCGATACTGCAAGTAAATGCACTGGACTGCAAGGTCAGGTTAAACTGCAAGGTTGGTGGTTCAAGTTCACCAGCTGCTCTATACAGGGTTGCTATGAATCAGAACGACTCAACAGCACTTAACAATAACAACAACAACTTCAAGATAAATTTGGTGGTGACTTATAGGGTACTAACGGTATCATAAGGAGCTCTGGCAGTGTAGTGGTACTAACCTCAAGGTCAGCAGAGCAAAACTACCAGCCATTGCATGGGAGAAAGATGAGGCTTTCTGCTCAAGTAAAGATTTACAGCCTCCAAAACCCTATGCAGGGTCCCTATGAGTTGGAACTGACAACACATAACCACAACCACCAAGGGTATCTAAAACCACACACACACACACACACACACCAAACAAATATATAAACATATATACAAGTTCTGGTGTGGCGCTGTAGGATAAGCTCTAGACCACAAGGTTGGTTTGAACTGCAAG
>NW_006408620.1:1559673-1562761 GCF_000296735.1 Chrysochloris asiatica
ATTTCCTTCACCAACCTCCTGGAGACTAATATATACATTTTCTAGTACTTGGTGACTGTCATTTCCCAGTTAAAAACAAATTCAGTGCACAACAGATTCACACAAAGAACAGGAGGAGAAGCAGAGTATCACAGAAGGAGGCAAAGTGAAAAAATAAATAAGCTGAGAGAGTGATAAAAAGACTCGGGCTCCCAGTCTGTGTAAGAACCGATTCCTTAGATGAGTAAAAAGATAACACTTCCAAAAGTTTACTCCAAAAGAAGTGAGAGTAAAAGGGAGGAAGGTAACATTACTAACACTGTGCCTGCCACATATTGTTGCTATCTGCCACTGAGTCAGCCCCTAACTCAGAGCGACCCCCTACATAACAGAGCAAAGCACTGCCCTGTCCTGCACCATTGTGGATCCACTGTGGATCGAACCACTGTGATCCACAGGGTTGTCATCAGGATGTTCAGAAGTCGATCACAGGATAAGCTATGTTGAAATCTGTCCACAGCATAGCAACATTCAAGCCTCCACAGAGGCTGTGCAGAAGGCAGGACTCGAACTGGGGTATACCGGATGAAAGGTGACAGTCTACACCACAGAACCCCAATACCACATGTTGTCACTGTCAAATGCCGTCAAGTCGGTTCCAACTCATAGTGACTGGTGAGTTTCAACAGCCCACCTTGCAATTCAAACTGACCTTATGGTTGAATACATACCCTATAGTGCCACACCAGGAGTCCTACGTGTTGTTGTTGTTAAATGTCAACAAGTCAAGTCCAACTCATAGCAATCCTGTATAGGGTTTCCGAGGAGCAGCTGGTAAGTTTGAACTGCTAACCTTTCAGTTCAAACCAACCTTTCAGTCAAATGCTTACTCTACAGATTGCTGTTGTTAAATGCAGTGAAGTCGGCTCCAACTCATAGTGACCCTGTATAGGGTTTCCTAGGAGCGACTGGTGAGTTTGAACTACACAACCTTGTGGTTCACAGTCCACTGCTTATCCTACAATGCCACACCAGGACTCCAGAACTAGTGTAAAAGCCAGAATCTGTCAGAGATAAAATTCACATTCTTTTTCACTAAAATGAGCAACATGAAAGTAATACAGCTGCTTTATTTATCATAGACAAAAAAACTTACAAGACCCAGAAAAATAAGGCAGCCCCTCCAAAGTTCCAGCTGTCACAAATTTCACTCTATAACCTTCACAAATAACCCTGAGAGGTGGTATTACTTTGTCTCTGTTTTGCTAATAAGGAAACGGAGGCCCAAAGAAATTAAATTACTTGCCCCAAATCATCTATCTAGTGATCCTGGAACTCAAATCCAGTTTTTCTGATCCTAAAGCCCCTGCACCTAACCCCTCCCCTAATGTCTATTCAATCATCAACAGACACTGAATAAATGAGTTAACTCCAGGGACAAAAAAGGTTATTTAAGTACAGTTGAAAAGAAAAAAAGATGGCCAAGTTCCCAGGGCCCCCGGATGTGGTCAAACAGGAAGCCTAAAAGGGAAGGCAAAAGAGAATACAGTATTTGCGTATTCTAGTCAGCGGTTCGAAACTACCAGCCGCTCCGCGGGAGAAAGATGAGGCTTTCTACTCCCGTAAGGATTTACACCCTCGGAAACCCTGTACAGGGTCGCTATGGGTTGGAACCGACTCGACGGCACTTAACAACAACAACAACAATGTAATAACAGCTACAGAATCTGGGCTAAATGAAGGAACTTGGGGTTCATGTGCTTTGGAAAAGCCCAGTGCAAATCTATGAGAAACGTTAGTTCCTGTGTCCACATGTATATGATGTGGCAGAAAGCTACTGAGCTTCTAATTTGCTTACATAAAAAAGGTCTTAGCCAGAGCGGGTGGACACAGTGCCATGAGCACCCCATGGGAATCAGAGTCAAGGTCAAGTTCAAATCCCAGCTCTGCAGTCTTGAGTAAGTAACTTACACTCACTCTTCAAGTCTCTGTTTCCACATTTGCAATAATACTGTCACCATATACAGTGATAGTGGCCACTGAGTACTTGAAATGTGGCTCCTCTGCCTTGAGATATGCTAAGTCGTTTGAAGACAGGGTGAGAAAGGTAAAATATCCCATTAACAGTATTTATATTGATTGTATGTTAAAATGACAATATTAGGGTTATATCAGGTTAATGGGAATCCTGGTGTGGCGCTGTGGATTAATGCGCCAGACTGCAAAGCCGTTTGAACTGCGAGGTGGCCGATTCAAACGCCAGCTGCTCCTCAAAAACCCTATACAGGGTCGCTATGGGTCAGAACCAACTCAACAGCACTTCACAACAGCAACATTAGGTTAATGAAAACATTTTCTTAGTAATGTCACCTGTTATTACTCTTTTAACATAGCTGCTTGCCAGTTGTTAAGCGCCATCGAGTCAGTTCCAACTCATAGAGACTCTGTATAGAGTTTCTAAGGAGCAGCTCATGGATTTGAACCGCCATCCTTGCTGTTCAAACTGACCTTGCAGTCCAGTGCTTATCATACAGCATCTCACCAGGACATCTAAAATAGCTGCTTAGAAATTGTTTAATCACATACAGGACTGATTACAAAATGTTGTTAGGGGTTGATGTAAAGTTCAAATAAGATGTCATATATAAAGCATATTAGAAGAATAAGCAAGTTGTTCACTAGGAAACCATCAAGGCAAGCAATCAAGTCCCTTCAAGACAAACTCCCCTCTAAGACTGAAACTCAAAGGGAACACATGAGCAGGCATGTAAGCTTGCTGGCAACCACACTGGTCCACTGGTGAGTGGAAGAGGGGGAAAGGCAGCAATGAAGAAATGGGCTGAGTTCAACCATGTTCCATAGACTCCCGTTGACCTGGAGATGAGAGAGAGAAGAGGAAAGGCTGGTTGGTCCAAAGTGTGGTAAGACCTGGGGACACCTGAGCCCATGGACAAGGACATAGCCACAGAGGACTAGAGTTGAGAGTGCAGCATCCAGCTGATATGAAGTGAGGGGAGATGCACAAGAACACCCAAACTTTCTGATAGTACCCATTTAACCTAGTCTCGATGGCTTGATAATCAGAACTCCACATGGAGACAGTAACTCT
>NW_006408620.1:1563391-1566771 GCF_000296735.1 Chrysochloris asiatica
AGAGAGAAATACTGTTAACTGATGGTACATGGAGGGGATTATAATCATTGTAATGAAACAAAGTATATGATTTGCTGAATGTAAAACTGATGATCTGCCCTGTAAACTTTCACTCAATCCACAATAAAAACTTCAAAATAAATAAATAAAATATATTAAGCATCCAGTTTCCTGTTAACCTCCTTCCCCCGTCTTGCATCCAATCCACCAACAAATCCTGTCTATTTGTAAGCTGGCCCCACCTCTGTATCTCCATATGCACAACCATCGTTGTTGGCTAAAGCATGGCCCTCACTCAGCTTTCCCCTGGATGCCTGAAATTGTCCCTTGACTGGTCTTCCTACTTACTCATTATGAAGTAATCCACTGTCCACTCATCAGTCAATGGAATATGTTTTAAATTTAAGTCCGATTCTTTAAATCTCCTGCCTAAAAGCCTCCAGTGGCTTCCACTGACTCAGCACAGAAGCTTGTTACGGTCTAGGAAGTGCTGCCCACCTCCACAGCTGCTCCACATCCCATGCTCCTCCACTCCAATCATGCCAAGCTAGTTTCTACCTTCAGCCTTGACACTGCTGAGCCCAGAGCCCAATACAGTATTTTCCCAGATTCTGGCTGGCTGTCTCCATATCTTGTAATTGTCAAGTCACGTACATTTCATTACAAAGGCTTTCCCTGTCTAAAATAGTCACTCCTCCAGAGATCATTCTGTTGTCTTATCCTGATTTATTTTCTTCATAACATTTATCACAAGCTGAACTCATCTTGCTTTTGCAACTGGCTTCCATGCCTGTCTTCTTGCTGTAATAGAATCTCTCTGAGGGAAGGGTTTTACTTGTCCAACCCATTGTATGCCCACAATCTATCTTGACCACAGGTGGTGGTCAATAAACACCTGTGGGGGGGGGGCAAATGGTTTAAAATTCGGAAAGGTGTACACCAAGGTTGTATTCTTTCACCATACTTATTCAATCTGTTGGCTGAACAAGTAATCCGAGAAGCTGGATTCTATGAAGAACGTGGCATCAGAATTGGAGGAAGACTCATAAAGAACCGGGAATACGCAGATAACACTTTCAGTTCTTGCTGAAAGTGAAGAGGGCTTCAAATAGGCTTAAAATACTTAGTGATGAAGATCAAAGAGCACAGCCTTCACTATGTGTTACACCTCAACATAAAGAAAACAAAAATCTTCCCCACTGGGCCAATAAATAACATTATTATAAGCAGAGAAAGATTGACACTCCCAGAGACTTCATTTGGCTTGGAGCCACCATCAAGACTTATGGAAGCATCAGTCAAGAAATCAAACAATGTATGATTGCATTGAACAAATCTGCTGCACAAGACCTCTTTTTCAAGTGTTCAAGAGCAAAGATTAAGGTGTACCTGATCAAAGCCATACTACTTTCAATAACAACCTCATATGCATGTGAAAGTTGGACAATGAATAAGGAAGACTGTAGAAGAATCAATGCTTTTGAGTTATGGTATTGGAGGAGAATATTACAAGCACTATGGACTGCCAAAAGAACAAACAGATCTGTATTGGAAGAAGTACAACCAGAATTCTCTTTAGAGGACAAGATGGCAGCAAGACTTCATCTCTCATACTTCAGACATAGTACCAGGAGAGACCAGTGCCTGGTAAAGTAGAGAGTCAGCAAAAAAGAGGAATACCCCACCACCACCACCACCAATGAGATGGATTGGCACAGCGGCAGTAGCAATGGACTCAAGTGTAACAATGATTGGGAGGATGGTACAAGACCGGGATAAGCACTGGACTACTAGTGCAAGGTCAGCAGTTCAATTCCACCAGCTGCTCCTCAGAAACCCTATACAGGATTGCTTTGATTCAGAAGTGACTCGATGGCACCTAACAATAAATACAATTGAATGAATGGGCGGGCGCGTCTCCTGGAGTTGGGAGGGTATGGAGGGTTACTGCTGCTGTGGTTGGCTACCATTGAATCAACCCCGGACTCATAACAAACCCCTATATGATGGGATCAGCCTACTGGAATTTATAGGGTTTTCAACGGCTGGTTCTCCAAAACAGATCACCAGGACTTTCTTCCTAGTCTGTGTTCGTCTGAAAATGCCACTGAAAGCTGTTCAACATCATAGCAACACTCAAGCTTCCACAGACAGGTGCAATGGCTGCACTTGAGATGCAATCACTGGACATGAACTTAGATCTCCCATGCAGGCCCCATCAAAATCTTCCCAAGAACGCTTCCCAACTACTCCAGGAAACAGAATGGGAAGCTATAGCTAAAGCAGCTAAGAGATGAACCAGAATTAGGGAAATAGCCAGGAAGAAGAGGGAATACTGTAGGGTTCCACCTGGTGTGGCGCTCTAGGATTAGCACTGGGCTGCAAACCATAATGTCAGCAGTTCAAACCCACCAGTAGCTCCTTGAAAACCCTACACAGGGTGGCTATGAGTCAGAACTGACTGGATAGTACTTAACAACAAAACAACATCATCAAATGTTCAGTCCATTCCTTGACTATCATCTTGGGAAGAGGGACACAGAGGCCTGGGTTCTCACGAGCATTATGGGATAATCAAGAGGAGAAGCAAACACTCCTTTTAGCACCCCTACTAAACAAATCGTCACTCAGGACATAATCAGGGATGAGGGTAAAGGATGTTTATCAAAGTACTGCTTGTAACAGTAAGAAACGGAAAACTCCTTCAGTGACCACCCACTGGATAGACGCTTGTGAGATAAGCATGGACAAGCCTAGAATGGAACTATATTAAGTTGTTACTATGTGGCATCGAGTCAGTTCTGACTCATAGCAGACCTGTATAGGGCGTCTGAGGAGCAGCTGGTGGGTTTGAACTGCCGACCTTGTGATTAACAGTCCAGTGATGATACTACAGCACCACACCAGGAGTCTGTAGAATCATAAAAATAATGTTGCTGTTGTTGAACACAGAATGATGCTGTATAGGGTTTCTGAGGAGCACTGGTGGGTTTGAACTGCTGACTTGGTGGTTACCAGCCCAATGCTTATCCGACAGCACCACACCAGGACTCCAAAGTTAATGAAGCAAAGGGATATTTTAGTGATATGAAAAACATGTTGAAATATGAATAGAAATCTGGGTGATCTCCTACATCATCATGATACCATTTATGTATATGAGAGAGACAGAAACAGAGAGAGATGGGGCGGGAGGTAGGGGTCAGATATGCACCAAGTAATAACATTTGTAGATAGTGAGAGTGTTTGCTTTCTCTGTATTTTATAAAATCTATAATGAATATACAAGGAGCTCTGGTAGCGTAGTGGTTACAAATCGGGCTGCGAGCCGCAAGGTCAGCAGTTCAAAACTACCAGCTGTTCCATGGGAGAAAGATGAG
>NW_006408620.1:1566871-1596130 GCF_000296735.1 Chrysochloris asiatica
CTACCAGAGCTCCTTAGTAGACTATAAATCACAAGGTCAATAGTTCGAGCCCACCAGCTTCTCTGAGGGAGAAAGTTGAGGTTTTCTGCTCACACAAAGATTTACAGCCTCAGATTCTCTGTACAGGGTCACTATGAGTCAGAACCAACTTGACAACTCTTAACACCAACAGAATGAATGAATATGCATCACTCTTATAGTCAGAAAAAAATATTTTAAAGATGAAAATATGCAGGAAAAAAAAAATGTTTATAAGAAAACCCTTAGGGATCCCGAAGAAAATTCTAGTACCTTAGGAGTAAAAACCTGCAGCACAAAATGAGACCCCAGTAAGGAACAGAAAACAGAAAACTTCTGTTATGTAACGTAGATATGCCCGCAGATGCTGCCAGACACCCACAGAGACCCAAACATACCTTTTGGAACTCAAACCAGGGCAAAGAAAACATACACAAAAGTAACAGGACCCATCTAGAGATGAAAGATTCAATGTGTGAATCACAGAGACAACAGGGAAGGGAAGAAAAGGAGCCGAACAAAGCAGGAAACAGCAATTATGCCTCTTTGAGGTACCAGGATAGGACTGGGAGCTGGGGGTTCTCAAAGCTACCTCCCCACGTCCCAGTCAAGGGAGCCCCTATAATTAAGCTAATACTAAGAGGAAAGAGCCCTTTATTTAGCTGTCTTCTCTGTGAGCCCAAGAAGGAAGTCAGACAGCCCTCGAACAGAATAGCAAAGACCCGGGAGGGAGCCTGCTGGCTGACCGGACCACACGGCAATCACTGAACAGGGAGTTCATACGTGGGATGTTGTGCTGTGTGGCTGCCAGAGGGACACCTAATCATGACAACCACAACCACTTAGAGCACTTCCTATGTGCCAGCCACTCTTCTCAACACTGAATCTTCCCAATGTCTCTATGAAAGAGGTATTATTATTATCCCCATTTTGAGGATGAGAAAACTGAGGCAGAGGACTATCATTACTTGTCCAGAGTTAACTCATGACAGAGCAGGGATTCAAACACTGAACTCCATGCCCTGAACCACTGAGCCGCTCTTTGTTGTAACTGCTGCTGCAAAGTGCCGTTGAGTACGTTCAGACTCGTAGCAACTATTTCAAGGAGCTGCTGGCAGGTTTGAACAGTCGACCTTGCAGTTAGCTGTCTAGTGTGTATCCTACAGTGCCACACCAGAGCTCCACTCTCTAGGAATCCCAGAAGACTTCCATGTGTGTTTTTCTCAGATTACTGGCACCTGTTTACAAGAGATTTTTGCCTAATGACACAACCACAACGAGAAGTTAGTTGCACAGGAAACCTCAGGGTTGAATATCATTGCATCTCATCAGAGACTATCAAAACAGGCCAAACTTATTTAGAAAAGTCACGTTCCCACCCCTGCCTCCCGTACTCCTTCAGCCTGCAGCCTCCAACTGATTCAGACTCAGGGCCACTCAGTGTGGGTCCGAGTAGAACTTCAGTGAAGCTCCATGGGGTGTTTAATGGCTGATTTTTAGGAAGTAAACTGATGAGCCCTTCTCCCAGGGTGCCCGGGTGGGATTCAAACCTCCAACCCTTTGATGAACAACCAAGTACTTTAATCATCCACACCATCTAGACATGCCCTTAAATGAGTTCAGTTCTTCTGACCCAGAAGAATCTCACAGAGCTCCAAGAGTCTTCACCAAGAGATCACCAAGCCACTCCAAGGATTCCAGAAGAATCCTGAAGCTACACCAATGTCAACCTGTTTTTCAAAAAGGGAAAGAAACATTAAACTCTAGAGTCAAGAGTCAGCTAAGGAGAGTGTGACAGTTAAGGTTTTGTGCCAACTTAGCTGGGCCAGCGGTCTCAGCGGATTAGTAGTTAAGATGTAGTTATCCGTAAAGATAGACGTGTTGTAGCAAAAAGAGGGGGAGTGGTTGATCTTGCAGTCCAGGAGCGGAGGACCATGGGACTGTAAAGGGAGAAAAGTGGAAGCGAAGCATGGGACCCTGTTCAGAGAAGCAGTGATACCAGAGATGGAGGCAGAAATGATGACGTGGACAGATGGAGTAGCTGGGGACTCTAGACTCATGAGGGAGAGGGGCTGTGTGCTGGCAGCTGGGGGGGGGGGGTGCAGGCTTGCAGGGTATGCCCTTTGGGTGTTTGAATGATTGCATATTCCTGAGTATTTTGGTGTACATTCAAAAAAAAAAAAAAGCAGAGGGAACAGAAACAAATACTGTTGAATGATGATACATGGAGGAGATTGTAATCATTATATTGAAACAAAATACGACAGGATGAGTGTACAGCACATGTTCTCCCATGTAAACTATCACTCAATTCAAAATAAAAACTTAAAAAGAAAAAGACGTAGTTATCAGCTCCATGACATGATTTAACATGATGTAAGTGGTGCTGTAGGTTAATGCATCAGACTGCAAAGTCATTTGAACTGCAAGGTCGGTGGTTCAAGCTCACCAGCTGCTCATCGGAAACACTATACAGGGCTGCTATGGGTCAGAACTGACTCAACGGCGCTTCACAACAACAACAATCACATACCTTGCTGTGATGTGCTGTCATGTCATCAGCTCTGATCTGATGTGTTGTAAAGCCTTACTTCTATTGACCCAAAAGACCGTATTAGGTTGTCTCTTGGGTCAATCTCTTTTGAGATAAAAAAAGAAATTTAACAAGCAAGCAGAGCTCAAAGGGACCTGCTACCATCAAGAAAAAAGATCTAGGAGTGGCGAGTGTCCTTGGCTGTTGGTCCCTGCACTGTGTAGCTACTAGTTCCAGGGAAAGATTGGTGCCAAGCCACATGGAGACATACAAGGAGTGCCCATGGATCTACAGAGGCTGAAAAGAGACAAGGACCTTTCCCCAGGCCCCGTAGCGTTGTGGGTTGATGCGCTGGACTACAAAGTTGGTTTGAACCTAAAGATCGGCGGTTCAAGCTCACCAGCCACTCCTTGGAAACCTATACAGGATCGCTATGGGTCAGAACTGACTCAACGGCACTTAACAATGAGTCCTGATGTGGCACTGTGGGATAATGAACGGGACACCACAAGGTAAGTTTGAACCGCAAGGTCGGTGGCTCAAATTTACCAGCCACTCCTTGGAAACCGTACACAGGGTCACTATGGATTGGATCAAACTCGCCAGCACTTAACAACAACCCCAAACAACAAAATGGAGAGAGAACAAATTTTGGTTTTGTTAAAGCCATCCATTGTGGTATTTCTGGTCTAGTAGCACTATGAGTGTGAACCAACTCCACAACACATAACAACAACCACAACAACAAGCGCTAGGTAAGTAACACAATGACTGAGACAGTTCCTTTTTGCAAGTGTTTCAGGTTTTTTGTATTTTGTGTTTGCGTAGTTACTAATCTGATGGACGGGAAATGTGGAATGGAGTGTGTCTCGAGATGTTATTAGCAAAACATGCCTCACATATTGCTCCCAATATTTTCGGAAGGATGGGAAAATGTGCTCCATCTTTTCAAGACAATTATAGCCAAAAGGTATTGATTAATAACAATGCTTTCATGCACTTTTAGCTATAAGAAATATTACTTATGCAATTGTTTCATCGCTAACTTCCCCAGCGGACTGTATGTTCCATTCAAGCAAGGGTAACATCTGTCTTCACCATTAAATCTCCACATCCAGTACTGTGCATGCCAAATAGACAGAGGTTCCAATACCAACTGTTTGCACACACAAATGAAATGAATTAGTGGATTCATGTCAACCTGGTGTGTCACTTGGACAGGAGTTGCAAACATAAATACCTTCAGAGCCAGGCCAGCACTGTAGCAGTAAGAAACATGGAGAGATGGGAAGAGTCCACATCCACCTAAAAGTCAGCTCAGGTCTAGGCCGTGGTATCCGGAAGAAGGAAAGAACCAGGGGTATCGTCATCCTTATCAATAAGGAACTAAAACACTGTCATGAATCAATTCGGTCTCATGGAGACCCCACCAGGTTTGAGGCTTTCTGCTCCCGTAAAGATTTACAGCCTTGGAAAACCTATGCAGGGTCGCCATGAGTCAGAACTGACTCCGCAGCACATAACAACAACAACGAACTTCAGCAGATCCCCAGGCTTTCCTTCTGCAACACTGCTGGGTAGATTTATACCACCAACCTTTGTGTTACGTAACTGAGTGTAAACAGTTGCATTTTCAAAAGGTGTCTTTGCTTGCTGGGTGCATGCAGTGAATCAATTTCAACTCACAGCGACCCCACGGGACAGTCTGTCACCTTTATGGAAGCAGACTGCCAGCTCTGTCTCCCACAGAGTCTCTGGAAGGGACTGAACCTCCAACTTCTGGGTTAACCAAGCACTCAACTATTATACCACCATGGCTCCTTAAAAGCCTATTGTTTCAAAAATATGAGCAATTAATTTTTTTCATTATTATAATTCTTTTCAGTTGAAACAAAACAAATCTAGAGGGTGAGATCCAGTCCCTGGACACCAGCTGGCCAGTGGTCCAGGGTCTTTGTCCTCAGTCTTATCTTACTCAATTCTTTTTATCAGTCTCGGAGGAAGACTCAAATGGGTCAAGTTTGAAAGCAGTGACAAACTGAGAAGGCAGCTGATGCACTGGAAGAGTGCTGCTGCTGCTGTTGCTATGGGTCACCAAGTCGGTTCCGACTCACAGAGACCCTGTACAGGGTCCAAGGTTGGAACTTTATGGAAGTAAACTTTACGGAAGCAGAAAGCGTCATCTTTCTACCATGGAGCAGCTGGTGGATTCAAACTGCTGACCTTGCGGCTAGCAGCCCAACAGATATCCACTATGCTACCAGGACCCCTTGCAGACAGAAGTTACTGTTGTTGGTAAGAGCTGTCAAGTCGGTTCTGACTCATAGCAACCCTGTACAGGGTTTCTGAGGAGCAGGTAGTGGGTTTGAACTGCTGACCTTGAAGTTCAAACCGAGCTTTCGGTCCAGTGCTTATCCTAGGACTTAGATAAGCCACACCGGGACTTACAGAGAGAAGTAGTGGTGATGGTTGTTGTACACTGTGGAGTCGGCTCCAAATGCGACCCTGTATAAGGTTTCCAAGGCTGTAAATCTTTATAGGAGCAGAAAGCCTCATCTTTCTCCCACAGAACAGCTGGTGGTTTCCAACTGCTGACCTTGAGGTTAGCAGCCTGACTAGTAACCACCATGCTACCAGAGCTCCTTGCAGACAAAAGTAGGAACTTAAAAATCCATAGCAAAATGATTTCAATGCAAACTAATACAAGGTCCAAAATTCTAATTTCGGAGGAGTCCAGGAAGACAACTTGGATTAGAGGTTTTCAGATTAAGTACTTAATGGATTTCATTAGACAAAAAAAGCTCAGTGAGTCAGCAGTATGAGGTAACTGCCAAAAACAATAGTGATTTTAGAATTGTAGTATCTACAACAGTAGGATAAGGAGCTCTTGTAGCATAATGGTTACGAATCGGGCTGCGAACCACAAGGTCAGCAGTTCGAAACTACCAGCTGTTCCATGAAAGAAAGATGAGGTGTTCTGCTCCCGTAAAGATTTACAGCCTCAGAAACCTTGTATAGGGTCGTTATGAGTCGGAAGCGACTCCATGGCACACAACCACCACCACAACTTCAACAGTAGGATAAGCACAGGACAGCAAGGTCGGTTTGAACCACAAAGCCAGCAATGCAAACTCACCAATCACTCCTTGGAAACCCTATACTGGTTCACTGTAAGTCAGAACCTACTCAAGGGCACTTAACAACATCTACAACAGTGATTGCAAAGTGGTGGGCTACATTTTTTTTAACTTTTAAAAAATATATTAAATTACCAATACATGAAAATTAGGAGATATGCGTAAATATTCTGGATTTCTTTCCCTTGCAGGGAACAAAAAAGGAATAAGAAGGCAACACTGAGCCTGTGTTCCCTTGTAAGCAATGACGGGCTTGAGCTGAGGAACTGGACAGGCTCTATTTGCTTGCCACAGACTCCAAATCCCTATCTTTCTCCATCACCGATCTTCTTACCAGTTCCCACTGTCAGCACACTGGAACACTGAAAAGAAAACATTCTTCTGCACCCTGTCCTAGAAAGTCCTATAGAGACCTAGTGTGGTACTGTAGGATCAGCACTATACTTCTAACCACAGGTTGGCGGTTCAAACCCACCAACTGTCTTTGGAAAGCCTATGCAGAATCATTACGAGTCAGAATGGACTCACTAGCACTTAACAGCGACAATAACCTATAAAATTAAAAAAAAAAAAAACATTTTTAAGTCATTCCTGTCAAGTTAATTCTGACTCACAGAGACCCTATAGGGCAGGGTAGATCCGCTCCCATTATGGAAGTGGATTGCCACATTTTTGTCCTATGGGGCAGCTGGTGGGGCCAAAGCGCCAACCTTGCACCATTAGGGCTTCTTGCACGTGTCTATCCAAAGCACCAAACCTACTGCCATCAGGTCGATTCTGACTATTACTGCCCCTCTGTTGTTGTTAAGTTTGAAACACCGACCTTGAGGTCTAGTGCTTTATCCTACAGTGCACACCACGACTCTTAGAGAAGCCCTTGTTTGTACCAGTTCTATTTTTGTTTCCCACTCTATTATATGGGGCAGTGCCCTGCTCCATAGGAATCCCACAAGGATGTCCTAGTTCAACCTCTAGCTAAAAAGAATTTTCAATTCTGTGTGAAGGACCTGTAAAAATCGCCCGTAGACAGGTCATTTCTGAAGGTGACAAATGGATGCAGACCATGGTACCATTCATTTCCCCAGTCTTCTGCTCACAGGGCATTTCAGTAGAAAAAAGACCCTCAAGAGGAGGAACCTCAATCTCCCCAGGCGTTCTCTGGAGCTGGATCCTGTCTTAAGTGTGGTGGACGTATTTAGCAACAAAGCTAGCTTCACCTCCCAGCTGAAGGACTTGTCACCAATTACTTGGAACACAAATGAATAATTAAAGAGACTTTTCTCTCAAGATAGTGAATGGAAATGTCTAGATAACAGTAAAAGGTTAGCAATAATGATCGCCCTGCAATTCACAGTGGTTTGTTCTATTTCTAAGTCTGCTCCAGCCTCGAGTTCACCCATCAAAGCACATTCATTACCCTCTTTGAGCCTCAGTTTTCTCACCTTTCAAGCAGTAATATTGAGTCGTCTGGACACATTTTGAAAGCCTTCAAGAGATGAATCATTTTAAGTATCTATCATCCCAGAAAAGAAAGCCTGGCGGAGCATGGTTAAGTGCTAACTGGAAGGTAGGTGATTTGAACCCATAGCAGCTCTGTGGAAGAAAGGTGAGGCCGTCCACTTCAGTAAACATTTACAATCTTGGAAACCTGATGGGGCAGTTCTACTCTGACACATATAGTCAGAATCACCTTGAAGAGAGTGGGGGTTGGTTGGATCCCCAGAGTAATGGTGGCACAATGGTTAAGCAGGCAACTGCTAACTGGCAGATCAATGGTTGGCTACCAGCTACGCCATTGGAGAAAGATGTGCCCATCTGCTTACATAAAGATTACAGCTTGGAGACCCTACAGGGCAAACAGCTCTACTCTGTTTTATGACGCTGCTATGAACTGGAATCAGTGGCAACATTTGTTGTGTGTTGATCATTCCCAGCACTAGAATGATACAGGAATCAGGACTTAATGAAAGCAGACCAACAGAAATCCAAATAACTTACAAAGTTTAGTGTCCAGTAGATTTAAGCAATAATTCCTATAAATCAATAAGGAAGTATTAAAAAGGGGAAAAATATTCAAAAAAGATGGAATGCAAGTATCCAGTAAATATGAGAAAATATGCTGCCTCCCACTAGTAACCAAGAAAATGTTTATTAAAATTAGATGTTATTTTTCTCCCATCAGTTTGGCAAAAAAAAAAAACACAAAAAAGTTAAAGCCTGGTGTTAGAATGAAACACCAGGTTTACACTCCATTAGAAATAAAAACAGAACGTTTCAGTGAAGGATGGTTTCGTGAAACTGGAAGACTATAGGATGCTGTGTTCCAAACTGCAGCGAGAACAGTGAGGTGCTTATCCGGTGGAGCAAACTCAGATTTCATGCTCAGAACCACTAAGGAGCTTTCAGAAAAGGGGGAAAATTACAGGAGGTTCTTAAACTAGGACCTTTATTAACATCACTCTCAAACCTAACATTAAATCAGTGATTTAACATTAATCTCTAACTTCTTTGAAATATGTTTGACCAAGACACTCATTTTAACATCAGCAATATTAACATCCCAGGGACCAACTGAGTCAGCTTTCTTCAAGTCTGCATTTTCCTCTTGTCTTTTGGGTCTCTTCAAGTGGTTAAACTCTGACAGGATGCTCAACAGTCTCTTCAAAGTAGCAATGAAGAAAGAGTTTGGGTTTAGCTGCAGCTAGATTTTTTTAAATGGAGGCGTTTTTTTTTTTCAAATCTGGGATTTTTTTAAAGATCTATTGTTTTATTCATGCCAAACATTTCAGGTTAGGAGTTCATAGATACACTGGTAAAACCATGATTTGGGGAGGATGTAATAAAATGGAAACACTTACATACTGGTGGTCGTATGTTGTTGTTAGGTTCTGTCAAGGTGGTTCTGACTCATTGCAACTCTGGACACAACAGAACAAAACACTGTCCAGTCCTGGGTCATCCTCACAGTCAAGAGTGAGTTGCAGCCACTGTGTTAATTCATCACATTGGAAATCTTTCTCTTTTATGACCTCCGGTAGTATAGTGGTTACAAATCGGGCTGTGAACCGCAAGGTCAACAGTTCGAATTTACCAGCTGAAAGATGAGGCATTCTGCTCCCGTAAAGATTTACAGCCTAGGAAACCCTGTACAGGGTCACTATGAGTCAGAACCGATGCCACGGCACATTACAACAACTTCCCCAACACGATGTCCTTCTCTAGGGACTGGTCACTACTGATAGCAAGAGCATCCTGGCTGTACTTCTTCCAACAGAGATTTGTTTGTTTTTCTGGCAGTCCATAGTATTTTCCATATTGTTTGTCAACACAATTCTAATGCATCCATTTTTCTCCAGTCTTACTTATTCAGTGTCTAGCTTTCATATGCACATAAAGCAGCTGAAAATACCATGATTTGGTTAGGGCCCACCTTACTCCTCAGTGACATCTTTGCTCTTTTACACTTTAAGGAGGACTTCTGCAGCAGATCTGCCTAAGGCAATATGTCATTTGATTTCCTGACTACTGCTTCCATGAGCACTGATTGTGATCCAAGTAAAATAATTGATCATTTATTATCAATTATTGATAACTGAGCATTTATTATCAATTTTGATTATTTCGATCTTTTCTCCCTGATCATGACGTTGTTTGTTGGTCCAGTTCATAAGGATTTTTATTTTCTTCACAGTGAGTTGTCATCCATACTGAAGGCTATAGTCTTCGATTTCTATTAGCAAGTCCGTAAGTCCTCTTCACTTTCAGCAAGCCAGGTTGTATCATCTGCATAGCCCCGATTGTTAATGAGTCTTCCTCCAATCCTGAGGCCATGCTCTTCATATAGTATACATTGGTCCAACTATTTTGGAGAATATTTAGTAATAGCTATCAAAATCTAACATTTGCATACCCCCCGCCCAAGCCATTCTACTTCTCAGTAACTAAAAGAGAGGACATTTGCATTATGTGGGAGACATGTATGAGGAGAGTGCTCGCTGCAGTACTGGTGTCCTGGTGTGGTGCTGTGGGCTAATGTGTTAGGCTGCAAGGTCTGTTTGAAAGGCAAGGTCAGCGTTTCAAGCTCACCAGCCGCTCCCTGGAAACCCTATGTTGTTGTTGTTGTTATGTGCCATGGAGTCGGTTCTGACTCATAGCAACCCTGCATAGGGTTTCCAAGGCTGTAAATCTTTATGGGAGGAGAAAGCCTCATCTTTCTCCTATGGAACAGCTGGTAGTCTCAAACTGTTGATCGTGAGATTAGCAGCCCGATTCATAACCACTACGCTACCAGAGCTCCTTATACAGGGTTGTTCTGAGTTGGAACCAACTCGATGGCATTTCACAACACCACCACCACTACAGAACTATTTGAAATAGTCACTCCCTCTTTCCTCCCCCTAAAAAAGAAGCATAAATGTTCATCAATGGAAGAGTGGCCACATACATATATGAGAGAAACTTCGTATTATGGAAAACTACAGAGTCGTCCTGGTGTGGCACTGTGGGTTAATGTGCTGAACTGCAAAGTCGGTTTGAATCTCGAGGTCAGCGATTCAAGCTCACCAGCTACTGCTCGGAAACCCTATACAGGGTTGAGATGGATTGGAACCAACTCGACAGCACTTAACAACAACAAAGTAGTTAAAATCCTAACAATACAGATTACTTTTCCAGACAGCATTAAATGGAAACCCAAGTTGAAGGGTGATGTGTGCTATATGACATCATTTAGCAAAACATACACATAAACTTTGCCATATCATCTTTATGGATGCAAATATAAACATCAAAAAAGGTGTAAAAGAAGGCAGCACACTTATAAATGGTGGTAACCCTTGAAGAAGGGAAAGGAGACCTAGGTTTGAAGGTCAAAAGGGTCAGAAAGGTCTTTAACCTTATCTATGCTATCTGTACTTTCTAAAACTTTTTGTACTTCAAACATATCATCAGGAGGAACCAGTCCCTGGAGAAAGAGAGCATGCCGGGTAAAGTGGAGGGTCATCGAAAAAGAGGAAGACCCACCAACAAGATGGATTGGCACAGTGTCAGCAGCAATGGGCTCAAGCTTAACAACAATTGTAAGATTGGTGCAGGACCAGGCAGTGTTTCATGCTGTTGTGTACAGGGTCGCTATGAGTCAGAATCGAGCGGATGGCACCTAACAACCTAACATTGTAATTTGGGTGAAGATTTATAGAGCAAATTGGTTTTCCACTCAACAGTCCATACATATGTTGTTTGATGGTGGTGGTTGGTGTGGTTATTATGTGCCGTGGAGTTGGTTTCGACTTATGGTGGTTGGTGGAGGTTATGTGCTGTGGAGTCGGTTCCCACTTACAGCGGCCCTGTAAAGGGTTGCGGAGGCTGTAAATCTTTATGGAAGCAGAGAACCTCATCTTTCTCCCGCTTTAAAAAAAACTCTTAAAAGGAAAAAGACTTATAGCCTGGGAAACACTGGCAGTTTCTGTTTAATGGTTGTTGTTGTTAAGTGCCGTCGAGTCCATTCCGACCCATAGCAACCCTACATAGGGTTTCCAAGGAGCAGCTGGTGAGCTTGAACCACCGTCCTTGCAGTATCAAACGGCTTTGCAGTCTGACGCATTAGACCACAGCGCTCTGTTTAATGGTAATTGATTACAATTCCCACACTGTAACCGCAACCTTCCCACTCCCTCCGTGTCTTTACCTTTTCATTTGTCTTGCTTTCTGTCCCTTCCAGCCTTCTGAGCTTTATCCCTGGGCAAATGCTACATTTCTAGTATCTAATGGTTGATTGTTCCACGGCCTGCTATTATTGCCCAGGTGTTACTGTTCACCTTATCAACCTCAAGGTCAGCAGTTTGAAACTACCAGCTGTTCCACAAGAGAAAGATGAGGCTTTCTGTTCCTGTAAAGATGTACAGCCTCAGAAACCCTAGGCAGGGTCGTTATGAGTCAAAACCAACACCAACCACAGAGGTTGATCATTTGGCTGAAAGTTGCCATGAAGGGGTTAACTTAGGTCAAGGTTCAAAGGGTGTCTAAAGGTCATAGTCTCAAGGGTTCCACCAGTATCTATCAAACCAGTAAGTCTGGTCTTTTTTATGATTTGGCGTTTTTTCCCCATTTTTCTTCCACTCTATCCAGGACCTTCTCTCATGATATTTTAGAGTGGTCGGCGTGGCAGTCCCTCTGGTCTCAGGATCATGGAGTCTGGGGTTCACTTGGTCCATCAGTCCTCTGGATTGATTGCTTACATTTTTAATATTTTTATAAATTATATTTTATATAATTCATACTCTACCATTGCATTTTGTATTTGCTTCTCTCTTCTTTGCTCTAGATAAGGAGAGACTAATAGTTGTACCTTAGATAGTATGATATGTATCTTATTGAGACTATATTTGTATATTCATTTCTTATGAACTTAATTTCTTTTTTCAAACACAGTTTCACTTTATTATCCTTGGTGGGTCATAGATAACTAGACTTATCTCATGCTTATGATGTTGTTGTTGTTAAGTGCCATCGAGTCTGTTCTGACCCATAGCAACCCTGTATAGGGTTTTCAAGGAGTAGCTGGTGAGCTTGAACCACCGACCTTGCAGTTCAAATGGCTTTGCAGTATGGTGCATTAACCCACAGTGCCACACCAGTTCTCCTATGGAGATATATATATATTGCCACAAAGAACCCTGGTAGAAGTAAAAGGTAGGCACTGGATTGCTAACCTCAAGGTCAACAGTTCAAACCTACCAGCTGCTCCAGGACACAAAAAGATGAGACTTTCTGCTCCTGTAAAGATTCATAGCCTGGAAAGCCCTATATAGAGTCAATTAGATGGGACTGAGTTTGGTTGTTTTGTTTTGGGTAATTATTACCACATGGCAGATGTCTGCCTCCCCTGATGTTTTCTCTCTCCACTGAGAAATAAAGACAAGCCACAACACACCTGGCTTCTTGCTATTCTCATAACCTTGAGACCTAAACACCTACTCCCCTCCCAGAGCCAATAATTAACATTTTTAATCAGGCAATTTGCAATCAATGGAGTTAACAACTACTGCTTTTAGGTTCTTTCATTCATGTTAAAGGCTGGAGAAGGAGTGGAAGGATGGAATTCAACAGGAGCCCATAGTGCTTGGTGACAATTTGACCAGGAAGGGACCCTAAACTCAAGAAGAGAAGGAAGAAGAATGAGAGTAAAAAGTCCAAAAGAAAGCCTTTTTAGCAGGGTTTCCAGAGCATTTCACATTCTGTGCTTCAGTGGATCTTTCCAGAACCTTCACTCAGTTCCTGTCTACCTACCTGTGCCAGGTGTGCCTATGAGAAGGGAAAGGAATAACTAACCAACACAGAGGCAGAAGATGAAACTCAGGTGACCAGCCTAGCAGCAAGAGCCCAATCTAATCCAGCCACTGTTTCTTACTAATTTAAGAGACCTAGGATCAAAAAGGCCTTGGTCTAGGAAATTCTCTCTCTACTAAAGGAGTCCCTGGGTGGGGTAAACAAGGAGGTCATCAGCCGCTTATAGAAAGACTGGCAGTTGAAACTCACCCAGTCCTTTTAAAGGCACCTCAAAAAGAAAAGCCTGTTGATGGTCTCCTGAAAACCCAGCCCCTGGAAACCTGATGGTGTACAGCTCTATTCTCACCATGAGTCAGCACGGACTCAGAGCAACTGGGTTAGGTCTTTGGGGTTGTCTCTGCTCAGGGATGGACCAACCAAGAGGAAGCGACTCCACCTATGTTTCCTGTTAGATCACTGCACCCCACAAAAATAGGTTCTGCATCTCTCCTAACACTTCTCACAACCTAAAATCCTATTGGTTGGTTTACTCGCTGGTTGTCTGCCCTCAGTTAAAACACAAGACCTTTGCCTACCTTGTTCACTGCTGTTTCCCAATACCTAACTTACAGTAGGTACTCAGTAACTTTACTTTTTTAATCTTAATGGTTTGGGTAATTTCCAACAAGAAAGTTAAAACAACAACAGCACTGAAGAAGGAAAAGAAGTGTATCAAGCAGATTCAGAAAGAGAACTAGAAATGAGTATATTTTGGATGGGGCCACATCTGAGGGGCATAAAATCGTGAGACTTTGCTAGGATTCTTTTCCATGGCTCTGTGGGTGGCTTAAATCGGACACTTCATGCCGGTGACCCTACCAAGGAGAAAGGAAAACCCTTATTACATAATTTCTTCAAAGTTTGACCTCAGCTTAGCTAAGTTTACCCCATACTCATTAGTGTCGAGGCTGGTACAAAAATGAGTGCAATCACTTCCTCCTTTCTTTAAAAGAAAAATGAGAGAAAGAGGGAGGAAAAAAAAAGTCCTGACCTCTGAACTTCCTCTTCTCAAACCACAACTTAATCTACTGACTTTTACTTTGGTAAAATGGTTGCCAAACAAATCATAAACCGGCATCACATTGGTGCTGACGGATAATGCTTCTATCCAAAAATCTACCTGGAAAATTCTCTGCTGAGTCCAACCTTTAATAAAGGAACCAGTTTAGGGACCCTAAGAAGAAGGGGACAAAACTACCCCTTGGCTCTGCTTCATGACTGCTACAGTCCCACCCAAAAAGGAGAGATTTTCCATGAAAAAGTGAAACTAAATCCAAACAGGTAGACTATTGTGAGGAACATATCTGCCGGGTACCTCAGCAAGCCCAATCACTGGGTCAGCAGGATGAGTTTGGACTCAGGCTCTGCCACTTGCTAGCTGTGTGACATTGAGGGAGTGACTTAACCTCTCTGAGCAACAGTTTTCCCATGTGTTAGAAAGAAAAAAGTCTTTAGTTTCCAGCATAGTTACATGGTTAAAGGCTCCAACTGGGCCCAAATGCGGGAAGAAAACAAGTACAAACTCAGGACAAAATAATAAAAAATATATATAGTAATCTACCTCAAACCCCTGGAGAAAACCAAAACCTACTACCATCGAGTTGATTCTGACTCTCAGCAACCTTTATATATATTGGTTTCCTGAGACTAATTCTTCACAGAAGCAGGCAGTCTCGTCTTTCTCCCACAAAGAGATTGGTGGCTTTGAAAGGCCAACCTTGCAGTTAGCAGTCCAATGTCGAGAAAAACGTAGATTCTGGAGGGGAGCTGAGACTTTAAAGAAGAGGATGACTTGGAGTGACAAGAAGAAGAAGTCTTGAGGTTGAAACCTGACAGAAAAGACGGTGCATCTTGCAGCATTTCACTTGAGTGCAGGCTACAATCAGTACTGCGCAATACCTAAACACTAACAGAAAACCCAAAGTGTTGGATAGTGAGGAGAGAATTCAAGAATTATTGTTACCGTTAGATGCCATCAAGTTGGTACCGACTCATAACAACTCTATGCACAACAGAATGAAATGCTGCCTGGTCCTGGGACAATCTCACAATCGTTGCTATGCCTGAGCCCACTGCTTCTGCTACTGTACCAATCCATCTCATTAAGGGTCTTCCTTTTCTTCTCCAAACCTCCACCTTACCAAACATGATATCCTTCTCCAGGGACTCGTCCCTCCTGACAATATGCCCAAAGTATGAAAGACGAAGTCTAGCCATCCGGGCTTCCAAGGAGCATTCTGGCTGCACTTCCTCCAACACAGATCAGTTTCTTCTTTTGGCAGTCCATGGTACTTTCAACATTCTCCTCCAACACCGTAACTTACACACATCAATTCTTCTACAGTCTTCTTCATTCACTGTTCAACTTTCATATGCATATGAGGTTATTGAAAATACCATGGCTTGGGTCAGAGGCACCTTAGTCTTCATACAGACATCTTTGCTCTCATACTGACATCTATCCAAGTAATTCCTCTTAGTCCTCATAATCACATCTGTTCAAGAATAGAGAGGGCCAACAGCATAGAGCCCCAAATTCTGTACTCTCTCTGATTGACTCTTGAACTATGTATGCATGGGACAGACTCAAAAGTAAAATTAAGAACCAGCATTTAAGCTGATATCCAAGAGACAGGGTTTCCTGTCCAACCAAGTCAACAGCCCACGAAAACAAAGCATCCACACTCCTCCAAGGAATACAAGGCAACACAAACTTCCACAACACAGCACTCAGAGTAAGTAAGACACAATCCAAAATCACTTGACTTATGAAGAACCAGGAAAATACAACCTGATCTCAAGAAACGAATGAACCACCCAACAACAGCAACAAAAATAGGTGGCAGGAATAATCATTCCTACTAGGTTGAGGGAGTAAGGGGGTAATCTGGAATTGTATGAGAAGCAACATATTTAAATATATTCTGCTTCAAGTACTAGAAAATCCCCTTTAAAATGGTTTAAACTTTAATAATTAAATTTAATTTTAAAGTTTAAACTTAATTTTAATTATCTAGAAGACAAAACTTGTAGTGATGAGAGCTGGGAACTCTATACCCAGAGAGGAAGAGGAGCTGTATGCTGACGACTGGGGGGGCAGGCTTGCAGGGTACACCCTTTGGTTGGTTGATGATGCATGGAGGGGATTGTAACCATGGCAATGAAACGATATACGATAGGATGAATGTAAAACTAATGTTCTCCCATGTAAACGATCACATAATTCACAATAAAACATTAAACAAACAAACAAACAAAAACCTTGTAGAGATGGTACTATATCAAGGTTGGTTGGTTCAGTAGTTCAAGGACATCGTGGAGGATATAGTTCCCCTCCATCTTTCCACATAGCAACAGTCAACCTATGTCCAAAATATGACTGCCAGGCTTCCAAGTATTCCATGCAGGTATGACATGAGGTACTTGAAGAGAAAGTCTCTGTCTTCTCTCTCCTTTTTTCCTGCTTTATCTCTTATCCTATAAGGATGTGATTCTTGAAGCTATGGCAGCCTACTTAAAACCAAGAAGAGAGAGATTAATGATACTTTGAAGATGGAATAAGTGGAAGGAACCTCAGCCAAAGACTGATCAGGGCTGTTAATATTTGACACCCTTTTCAAATACTTATTTTTGAGACCTGGGGCAAGTTATTTAAATGCCTGTGAGCCTTAGTTTTGCGGGTGTTAATATAAATTGGATTAGTGGTTCAGACTTCTCACCTTCCATGCCGGACACCCATGTTCAATTTGTGACCAATGTAACTCACATGCACTAGACCACTCATTTATCAGTGGAGGTGCATGTGTGTTATGACACTAAAAGGGCTCAGCACAGCTTCTAACACAGACTAGGAAGACAGGTCTGATGAACTACTCTAAAAGCCTGTGAAAAAACTCTATGGATCACAACCCCTCATGGATTGCAGGACGAGGCAATGTCTTGTTCCGTTATGCATGTGGTCATCCTGAGTCTGGTACTGGCTCAAATACAGCTAACAACAATCTGAAACTAACCTCCTATAGTGCTGTGGACACTGAATGTGGGAAGCAACTTCTTCAGTGAAGCACAGTCGTTCCATGGGAGTGCCCACCCTACTCGATCCCTTCCATCCAAATGACTCAAGGACTGTTTTGTTCTCAACTTATCCTCACAGCCCAGCAACTCAACTCAATGAAAGCAACTCATACGACCATCAAAAGATCACAGCCTAGAAACCACTCTCTGAATCTCCTATTCATGGATATAACTAAAAATGTATGCACATGCAAACTCTGACTGGTAGGAAAATTCAAGGAAACTATTCTCCCACTAGACCTTATGGTTCACAGTCAAGGCTTACCCTACAGGGTGTGGTGGCTCTGTAGGATAAGCACTGGACTGTGACCCACAAGGTTAGTGGTTTGAGCACACCAGTTGCTCCATAGGACAAAAATGAGGCTTTCTGTTTCCCCAAAGATTTACAGCCTCAGAAACCCTAGATAGGGTCACTAAGAGTTGGTACCGACTGGCGGGTACTTATAACAACAATCAGATTTCACCAGTTTCATCCACTTGTGTCATAAATTCACTTTCTAACCCTAAGCATCAGCTGGATCACCCATCATGTGCTCCAGAACCTGCTTGGTGCTAATTTCCCTTTAATCTTTTAGGGACTTTCCTCTTCCCTACTGTTTCCCAGCCCCCACAACTTCACTTTAGTGGGCTGTTGTTGTTGTTAAGTGCCGTTGAGTCAGTTCCAACCCATAAAGACCCTGTACAGGGTTTCCAAGGAGCAGCTGGTAAGCTTCAACTGCCCACCTTGCAGTTCAAACAGACTTCACAGTCCAGCACATTAACCCACAGCACCGCACCAAGACTCCACTTTAGTGGGTAAAAACTCAGAATCTGATTCAATCTCCACTCTGAATTCTTTAGCAAATTCTTGAGCCTCTCTATGTCTGTTTCCTCCAGTCTCAGTGGCGGGTAAAGATTCAAAGCGTTAAACTTTGTGAAATGCCCAGCTCAGTGCAAGCACACAAATATCTGCTATCTTTGTCATCATCATCATTGCTGTTGCAAGCACTGTTATCATTAATTCTGGAGCAGAGATCTACATCCTTAGAAGCGAGGACAGCAAAACTCGAATTCACTTACTTTGAACATGTCATCGGAAAAGACCAATGGCTAGAAAACAACCTCATGTTTGGTACAGGCTCAGGGAAGACGATGGAACTCCCAATGAGATGGATTGTTACAACAGTCACAGCAATGGCTACAAACATGCCAACATCAGAAGGTGGCAGAAGGCCAGGCCTACCTACGTTTCATTCCATTGTACATGAGGGCACCATTAGTCTGGGACCAACTTGACACCAGTTATCAACAACAACCTTCTTTTTATATAAATCCTAAACCTAAATCCATGTTTGCATCCTAATTCTGTGTAACCTTCAGAAAAGTTCTTAACTCAGTGCCTTGGTTTTCTCTGCTGTAATTTGGGAATAGTAACAGTAGCAACACCGTAAGACTGTCATGAGAACTAAATGAGTTAATATGTAGAAACTACTTAGAACAGTGTCAGGCACATACTAAGTCCTCAATGAATACCAGGTCAAGTCAGCTTTATTTAAAGACTTAAGTGTCCAGGAAAATGGAGAATTCCCTTGACCTGTCTCTGCAACTAATCGAGCCCTCCTATGGACAGTAAAGGAATCCTGGTGGTACAGTGGCTAAGCACTTGGCTGATAGCTAAAAGGTCAGCAGTTCAAACCCACCAGTTGCTCTGTGGAGAAAGATGTGGCCGACTTCTTCTGCAAAGACTACAACCTTGGAAATCCTATGGGGCAGTTTTACCCTATTTTTTAGGGTAACTATGAGTCGGTATTGACAACAACAGGGTTGTTGGGTTTGCTGTTGTTTTTTAAGACTCTATGAAAAAGAAAAAACATCAGCAGTGATGGGTACCCTTGATTTCATATTTTCTTGGACTTGACTTTTTATCTACCTAGAATGCCCTGTCCCCTCTACGGTCCTTGGGGGCCTCAAGTCAGAGATGGGCAGAAGGGAAAACCAATGGGGTCAACTGGTATTTGGGTACCTGCCTATCAGGGATACCAGAAGATATAAACACACACTGAATCCCAGCCTTTGGAAGTCCCAGCTGGAAGCTACCCTCAGCAGAGTCCCACCATGGAAATTCAGCCCACCTCCCTGCTGGCTTACTGTTCTTTCATCTTCCAGGAGCTCTGTACAGCCCCTACACACCTCCTCCTCCCTCCCTCTGTGCCGATTCTGTTCATGAAACACTTTTTTTCTCAACCCACATTACCCCCCAAGATAACCAGCTCCTTGTCTCTGCAGAAGAGGGACAGCTCTCTGCCAACACTTGACAAAGTCCTCTGATACTCCACTCAACTGATAGGTCAGGACGGGTAACTCCATCAAAATCAACAATTCCACTTTAAAAACTCAGACTGTACTTAAAACTTCCTTTGGAAAACTACTTTTCATCACCGATACATTAAAGCTCAAAGATAATGATTCCAATAATCAGGGGCTAGTATTTCAGAGAAAAGATAAAACTTCTAATTATAAAAGAATTCAAAACAATATACTTATTCTTTCAAAAATAATAAAGCAGTAACAGTCCAGGGTCACTTTCATGAGCTTCTAGAGCTTATTGTCTATACTTTTCATAATGATTTTCAAACTTTGTGAATCACATTCCATATCTGTCTGTAATTCATATAGACCTATAAGTTTCATGAAGCAACAGTTACCTTTCCTAAATGGGATGTACTCCAGTATTTTCTGTTCTACTTTTTTAATGGCGGTCATGATTTTCTAAAGCAATTTCATGATGAGTGGTGAGCTACAGTTTTAAAAAGAATTCAAGGCAACTCTCCCCAGAGTAGAAGACCAATATGGTTGGAAGCAACATGGCAGTGAAGTCATGAAGAAGGCCAAACACTACAGTTGTAAGTAGGAATTATGCTTAAAAATTGTCAAGGATTTCATTCTATTTGGGTCAACAATCAGCATCCAGGGGAGCAGCAGTCAAGAAATCAGACAACATATTGGGCACTGGGCAAATCTGCTACAAAAGACTTTAAAAGCAAAGACGCCATTTTGATGACTCCAGTGTATGGTCTTTACAATCACCTCATGATTGCAACAGCTGAAGGGAGAAGGAAGTCAGAAGACCTGATCCATCTGAACTATGGTGCTGGTGAAGTCCACTATACTGTGGACTGGCCAGAAGAACACATAAGTGAATGTTAGAAGAAGTCCCAGTAGAGTGTTCCTTGGAAATAAGGGTGATAGCATTTCAGCTAGCTTAATTCGGACGTGTTATGAGAACACACCAGTTGCTATGAAAGGACATCATATTTGGTAAAGACAAGGGCCAGCAAAAATGAGGGAAACGCTCAACAAGATGGGCTTACCCAATAGCCAGATGGAGTCCTGGTGGGGCGTTGTGGGCTAATACGTCAGACTACAAAGCCGTTTGAACTGCAAGGTCGGTGGTTCAAGCTTATCAGCTGCTTCTTGGAAACCCTATTACAGGGTCACTATGGGTCGCAATCGACTTGACGGCACTTCACAACAACACCCAATAGTCAGAATACTGTCTGAAACATGAATAATCGTGATGATGGTACCCAAATGGCCAACACTTTGTTCTGTTCTTCATAAACCTGCTGTGAGTCACAGCCAACCAACAACAGATCAAGGCTGGACTCCAGGCGATTGCCCACATGAGGGAGTACAGGTGAAGCATGAAGACTCATTGTTGGATGTGAATTCCAGCTCCCCTCCCTAGTGACTGCATGAACTTGGACAAGCCACTCAAAGGACCCTATGTTTAGTTCATTAGGGTTCTCTGTCACTGGTATTCCACTTCTGGTAAGGAATGATCCAAGACTCCCAAAAGTAAATCCATTCTGTAAAGGGACCAATGATAAAGTTCTACAGGCTTACTAACAATTAAGGAAGTATAGTTTGAAATGAACCACTAAGAGAAACCTGCAAGCATATAGCAGACCCCACTGGAAAATCCCCCACACTTTCTCCCCTCCTCCACTGCAGAGCTGTAGCAGAAGTGATACTGAGCATGTTCAGAGCTTAGCCCCCAAGATGCCTTGCAATTAACTCTTCTCATACTGAGAACCTATCACCAATTATCATGATGAATGGAAAACAAGGGACCATGTGGAAAAAGGTCCCAGTTGTTCCAGGCATCCTAGTAGAGGCTCCAGACATGAGAGCGAGCCATGCTAAGAACAGAAAAAACCCACCTAGACCAGAAAACCCTCCCAGCTGAGCCCAGCCTAATGTACTGACCCACAAAAACAAGAGCTAAATAAAATGGCTGTTATGTTCATATTTAATATTTAAGGGGACGCTGAAAGCTATTTCTAACACCAGTAGGATCACCCATGGTGGGCAGGTTTCAGTAGCACATCCAGATTAAAACAGATGCTGAAGAAGGACCTGGAAACCTATTCTTTAATAAACTGGCCAGTGGAAACATTGTGAATAACAGTGGTACATTATCCAGGAGGGCTTGAGAAGTTTGTAGAAAAATTGAGTTAAAAGATAGTAGAACCATCCAAACCATAGGCTCTGAGGATCAGACTTTAGCTACCTAGTAGACATAGCAAACTGTCCCTCATCTGATTATTCAGTAATGCTTGTTAGTAATCTCATACATGAGCCCTGGATATCCACAGACAAATGTAAAAACCTTCCCTAAAAGCCAAGACTGTAAATTCCAAAAAAGCCAAGTCCCCACCCCATCAAAAAAAAAAAAAAGCTAAAGAGGATAGAGAGAAACACTGTTAACTGATGATGTGCCCTGTAAACTTTCACTCAATCCAAAATAAAAACATTTAATTAAAAAAAAAAGATAGTAGAATGTTTCCATGAACTTTCGAAGCACCGTCACAGTGCTGGAAGATGAGCCATTCAGGTTGGAAGGTATTCAAACACTAAATGGGGAAGAGATGCCTCCTCAAAGTAGACTTAAACTTAATAACGTGATACAGCAAAGCTTTTAAAACCTTCATCTGGTAAAGTGGCACAACTCAAAATGAAAAGAAACAGCTGTGAACATCTAATAATAACTGGAAGACGGAATGTATAAAGTATGAATCTAGGAAAATTGGAAGTTGCCAAAAATGAAATGGAAAGAGGTCTAGGTATGCAAACGTGACTATACTCATAACCACACAAAGTTTTGGCAGAGGATGTTTCTACATATATATTTGTATGTGCTATGAATATATTCTTCTGGTGTGGTGCTGTAGGAACAGCATTGGACTGTCAACCACAAGGTCGGCAGTTCAAACCCACCAGCTGCTCCTCAGAAACCCTATATAGGGTCACACTGAGTCAGAACCGACTTGACAGCACTTAACAACACAACAGTAAATATATACAGTAAAGCAAACTGTTGTGATATGCCATCAATATGAACTCTTCTGAACCACAATGAAACACCTTGTGGGAATTAAGTCACTGGGTTAGGAAGATTAGAACTACAGTGGGGGTGGGGGAGCAGTTAAATCAATTGGCATAACAGGTCACAAAGATAATGTTCTATATCCCACTGTTGTGAGTAATGACTGGGGTCTTAAAAGCTAGCAAGTGGTCTTCTAAGATGCAAATCGTGCTTTCTCCCCATGTGAAGGAAAGACGAGTGAAGAAAATCGAAGCTTCAAGGAAACGATTAGTACTCCGTGCCCAGCACTGCTACCACTACCAACTACTCTAATCAGCACTATGTAAGGTCCTAAACAGACTGGAAGAAATTTGTAGAACAAAATTCAAAAATGTAAAAAAGACCTGACTTATTGTGTGACAGAGATTGGTAGAACCCACAAGATTGTGGCCCTTACACCTTCACACCTGGAAAAGTACCGACCCCCAGGTAATCTGATTACCCTGCAAACAAACAGCTGAACGGCCTATAAAGAAGAGTAAAACTTGTGAGGACCATACACCCCAGGATAATCATTCACAGGAGACCAAAAGGGCAGCATTTGTCTCAAGAGGCAAAAAGGAGCAGGCAGGAAGGACGAATGAAAACAGGAAAAGGAATCCAGGAAGACAGTGAGAAGAGCGCTATTACATCGAAGAGATGGCAACCAATGTCACAGAACAAAATGTGTATAAATTTTTGGATGAAAAACGAGTTGGCTCTGTAAACCTTCACCCAAACCACAATAAAAATGAAGAAAAGAAATTAACTGGAGTGCACAAAGATCAATATGTGAGGCATATTGTGCTGAAATGGACTGGTATTGGCTAATGTGCTTTGGTCAAGGAATGGTCAAATTGAATTCCTCATCAAAAAAACACTTCTAAATCTATCCTTAAGTATAACACTGTCAGAGATACGATAACATCCATACACCTACAAGGGAGACCAGTGGATACAACTGCTATTCAAATGTACGCACCAACCACTCAGGCCAAAAATGAAGAAATTAAAGAATTCTACCAACTTCTGAAGAGCAAAGATGTCAATTTGAGGACCAAGGTGCTCCTGACCCAAGCCATAATATTTTCAATAACCTCATATGCATGTAAAAGCTGGACAGTGAAATAAGGAAGACCATAGAAAAATTGATGCATTTAAGTTATGGTGTTGGAGGAGAATATTGAAAGTGCCATGGGCTGCCAAAAGAACCAACAGATCTGTGTTGGAAGAAGTGCAGTCAAAGTGCTCTTTGGAGGCTAGGATGGCCAAACTTCGTCTCTTATACTTCGGACATATTGCCAGAATGGACCAGTCACTGGAGAAGGATATCATGTTTGGTAAGGTGGAGGGTTGGAGAAAAAGAGGACGAACCCCAGCAAGATGGATTGGCAAAGTGGCAGCATCAATGGGCTCAAATGTGGCAACAATTGTGAGGTTGGCCCAGGACTAGGCAGTGCTTCATGCTACTGCACATAGGATTGCTATGAGTTGGTACCAACTTGATGGCACCTAACAAATAAAACAACCAACTTCTGCAATCTGAAATTGAATAAACATGCAATCAAGGTGCATTGATAATTACTGGTGATTAGAAAGAGAAAGTTGGAAACAATGAAGGATCTGTAGTTGGAAAATATGACCATGGTGAAAGGAACAGCACAGAATTCTGTGACAGAATTCTGCAAGACCAGCAACTTACTGGTTGCAAAAATCTTTGTCCAGCCACCTCAATGTGGAACGCACTGGATGGAATACACAGGAACCAAATTTTTTTGTGGAAAAGAGAATGAAGATAAAAGACTTCAATATGGATTGCACCTCATTGTAAAGAAAACAAAAATGCTCACAACTGGACGAATAAGTAACATCATGAAAAGCAGAGACAAGACTGATGTGGTCAGTGATTTCATTTTACTTGGACCCTCAACAACTCCCATGGAAGTAGCAGTCAAGAAATCAAAGTAAATACTGGAAGAAATCTGCTGCAAAAGGCTCTTAAAATGTTAAAAAGCAAAGATGTCACTGTGAGGACTAATGAAAGATATGGTATTTTTCAATCATCTCATATGCATGTGGAAGCTGGACAATGTATACGGAAATTTCTGACAAGAACCAGATTGTTTAATAGTTAAATGCAACAAATGTGTTTCTTGTTTATTTCACTAACACAAACAGACCTTGCTCTTCCTCACACATACCCTAATGTGTTTGATAAGATAACAAGGGCTGAAGTTTCACATCTCAACTTGGACACTTCATCCTAAAGGAAGCAGAAGAAACCATGGCTTTGGGAGATGAAGCAGGGTTTGCTGTTTTCACCAATGTCTTTACCGCCTAAACACAGAACTCGTCTACATGTCCTAGACTCTGCTGCAGTTGAAAGAGAGTCCTAGACAGAAAATATGCGAGAAATGGAGTGTGTCCCTTCCAGGCTGACGAGGTTGTGAAATGACTATGTTTTCCCACATTCTCAGCAGAATGGAGCAAACGCTGAGGTCATAGGCAAGAGCAAAGCCAGGGGCCCCACATGACTGTGAAAAGCTGCCCAACCAGCATCACCTGTATTCTTTGTGACATGAGTGAAAAATATGCCTTTTTCTGTCAAGCCACAAAGACGTCCAGGCTTATGTGTTACAGCAGCTGCGATGGATTCTTACTAATACATTAACTAACAAAACTGCCTAATTTTAAGTCCTAAAATTAGTTCATGATCTCAATGTTTCCTGGTATTAACAGAGCTCAATTATTGGGAGAGAAATTTAACAGAATGCCCTGGCTTCCTTGTTCTACAGTTTGCAACCGACGGGCAACATTGAAATGAGAAGCAGATGTCCCCCCACCAAGAAGGCACATGGCACCATCTTTCAAAGGGTGACTCCAGAAGGCGTCTGTCTCCCACATGGATTTAACTTCTGTGCACCCAACTGAAAACATCTCAACTAACATTTCTCAGATTTGCCCTCAGTAATTTGAAACTAGGCGCTTAGGTGCTGTGGGTTAATGCACTGGATTGCAAAGTTGGTCTGAACCACAAAGTCGGTGGTTCAAGCTCACCAGCCGCTCCTAGGAAGCCCTATGCAGGGTCGCTAAGGGTTTGAACTGACTTAACGGCACTTAACAACAACAGCATGATACACATAACAGAAAACTGGATACAAGTCCACAACTTGATGAACTTTCACAATCTGAACATATCCATGCATCCAACACACAGAACAAAGAAAACATACTCGATAGTAACTAAAGCAGTTCTGTGAAGATACCAGTGATGAAGTCCCACAGGCTTACTACCAGTCCAGGAGGCATAGTTATAAATGAACCTCTAAGATCTAGAGGAGGAGCTCTGGTATGATAGTGGTTACAATTCAGGCTACAAACATCAAGGTCAGCAGTTCGAAACTACCAGCTGTTCCATAGGAGAAAGATGAGGGTTTCTGCTCCTGTAAAGATTTACAGCCTTGGAAACCCTGTACAGGGTCGCTATGGGTCGGAACCGACTCCACGGCACATAACAAAAACAAGATCTAGAAGCATATAGTGGACCCCAGGTGCAATGTCAAGGACAGACCCTCCATTCAGGGTTGAGAAGGCGGCTATCAGTCCTTCTCAGTGCCCACCAGGGGAATCACTGCCCTGACCTCTATCACCATTGATAAATCAAATGACATATTGCATTAGGCAAATCTGCTGCACAAGACCTTTTCAAAGTGTTAAAGAGCGAAGATGTCAGCTTGAGGACTAAGGTGCACCTAACCCAAGCCATGGTATTTTCAATAACCTCACATGCATGTGAAAGCTGGACAGTGAATAAGGAAGACCATAGAAGAATTGATGCCTTTGAGTTATGGTTTTGGAGGAAATACTGAAAGTGCCATGGGCTGCCAAAATGACCAATAGATCCATTTTGGAAGAAGTGCAGCCAGAATGCTCCTTGGAGGTCAGGATGGCCAGATTTCATCTCTCATACTTCAGACATATTGTCAGGAGAGGCCAGTCGCTGGAGAAGGATATCATGTTTGGTAAGGTGGAAGGTCAAAGAAAATGAGGAAGTACCCCCAATACAATGGATTGGCCAAGTGGCAGCATTGATGGACTCAAGCATGGCAACAGTAGTGAGGTTGGCCCAGGATCGGGCAGTGTTTCATTCTGCTGTGCATAAGGTCACTATGAGTCAGTACTGACTTGATGGCACCTAACAACAACAACAAAAATTCCTTTAAGTGACTGGGATCAGACAGAATGCCTTCTTTCAGGTAAACTTTCATCTCAACATGTGCTGTGAGACTAGTCTGTATTGTACATAACAGTAGTTTGCTCATTATTATTGCTGTAGAATATCCATTGTATTAATTTTCCCCAACTGAATTAGGTATCCTATTGCTGATGGGAGCACATGGCTCTATAGGATATGCACTGGACAGAAAATCACAAGGTTGATGATTCAAGCCCACCAGACATCCTGTAGGAGAAAGACAAAGCTGTCTCCTTCGTAGAGATTTACAGCCTCAGATACCCTATACAGGGTCACTATGAGTCGGAACCAACTCAACAGCACTTAATGACAACAAAATGTTGACAGTTTTTGTAGTTTCTAGTTTTATATTCTTTTTAAAAAAGATTCTTTTTGTTCCAGATCACCAGGGTCCATGATGAACAAAGCCAGGGACTGCATGCAGTGGAGATACGGTTTATCTGCACAGGGAAATATGGACAGAGGCAGAGTTTTACCCAAATTAAAGCTGAGGCGTTCACACACTTCTGAACTATCACTTCTCAACAGACTCTAATGAGGGCATTTTTCAGTTCAAACAAAAATGATCAGAGCTTGTAAACTAGGAAGTGAAATCTTCTATAAAAATCACAGATCAAGGTAGCAAAACTAACACCAAAACCAAAGTCAGATAGCACTTGTGTTCAGTTATTTTTCCCCTATGCTATTTATTCACTTAATACCTATTTTATTGAGCATGTACTATGTACCAGGTCTGGAGTTAGGTACCCTGGGAACAGTGGGAAAGCAGACAGATGGGATTCCTGCATTCATGAAACTTACACTCTGGTGGGTATGGCAGACATTAAGAAAATGTAAAACGTACAGTGTTATAAAACTTCCTAGTCAGTGAACCTGACTAGGAAGGTCAGACACGGCTTCTCTGAGGAAGTAGCACTTGAGCTAAGTTCTGAAGGACGACTAGGAGGTTAGTGGGGAAAGTAATTCACAGTGAAGGTGAGCACGTGCAAAGGGCCTGAGCTAGATAGGGCTCTGTCATGATTGAGGAATGCAGAAACCAGTTGCGTTATCAACTAAGAGTGAAAAGCAAGCGGGAGGGTGGTTTGAGATAACGTTCATGAGCGTCCAAATCAGCCAATAAGTTTTAAGCTGTGATAAGTATTGTAGACTTTATCCTGGAAAGAATACAAAGCCAATCACCAAAAGTCAGTTTCCAATTTAAATAAACAAGTCCCTCATAACTCTATATGCCAGTCCTGAGCCTCTAAATACACAGTTGGACTCTGAATTGTCAATACCCTCAGCCATCAATGATGTTTCCCTCCCCCTACACAAAAAAGATAACTATTAAATTTCTCATTCGCAGCACTACCTAAACTCCAAAGAATTATCCCTTTAGGATAATTCAATATAGGCTGTCCCATTAAAACCACTACCCTAACCATCACAACAATGTAACAAACAGTTCCACAGACTTCACCCTCCACACTGGCTCACACCATCTGCCTCCCTCTTCAACCCAAGAAGAGTATATATACATTCCACCCAAAGAGTGAAGGAAACTTAAATTTTAAAGTGTGGTATGGGCAGACTTCTATGAAAAGCTACAATGTCTTCAATACATTTTCAAAGTGAGGTGATCAGACAGGCCAATCAAAGATTGCAACTCCATTTTCTGAGGTCTCCCACAAATTACAGCATTTACAAGCCATGAAAGAATGATAGATAACAAAAGCACTGCCCTCGCCCACACTAAAATAACCCCCACTCCCCCACTCCCCCCAGTAAAGGACCCCTGGTAACACAGTTGCTAGTCTTGTGACTGAAAATCTAAAGATCATCAGTTTGAACCCATCACTGCTGAGAAAGATGTTGACAGTCTGCAGCCATAAAGGTTGTTATTGTTGTTGTTAACTACCACTGAGTTGGTTCCAACTCATAGTGACCCTGTACAGGGTTTCCAAGGAGCAGCTGGTGAGCTTAAACTGCTGACCTTGCGGTTCAAACCTACTTTGCAGTTCAGCACATAAACCCCCAGTGCCATACCAGGAAACTCCACATAGCAGTTCTGCATCAAAACTGACTCAAAAGCAAAGTTTGTTTTGTTTTGTGTTTTGATAAAGAAAACAAGTGTAATTCACTACAACTTGATGAACTTGACTTATACTTATGGATGTAGTAGCTTAAAATATGAACTTAGAGAGAAGGAATCTTCACAGCAAGGATCATTCCCATCCCCTCTATACATAGGGTAGACAGGAACGGACAACTTAGACATTGGCTACCTAAAATAGAGGGGCTATAAAGGCACGAAGTGACTGGCTTACAAGTGTTCAAGAAGGAGTTTAGTTTCAGAGGGTGCGGGGGAAGGTAGAATCTCCACTGAACGGTTTTCAACCTGTCTAGATGGGGCTGGCGAAAGGAGATGGGGATAAGATTCTTGTGGTTCAATAGTGAGTAACTGTTATCCTGACTGATTGTGATTGTTGTAAATGTAAAGGTAGACGTTTTGTAGCAAAAAGGGGAGTGGTTGATCTTGCAGTCAAGGAGC
>NW_006408620.1:1596500-1602881 GCF_000296735.1 Chrysochloris asiatica
AAAAAAAAAAAAAGCTAAGGGTTTTGTTGGGGGGCAGGGGGGAGGGGGCGCCTAGGCCCAGCTAAGCATTTCTTTCTAAAATCCCTGTAAATTATTCCTACTGCTACTGACCATGACCTATAATCACATACAATCTGCTGTCTTCTAACTTCAGAAGTACTTACTGTGTTCCCCAAAAAGATAATAAACTCAGTAAGGATAAGGACCTTACTGTTGTGTCCAGTCCTAAGAATAATCCAAATAATCTCCATTTATCAAGTGCTTACTATCTGCCAGGCAAAGTGCTAAGGAAACACTTGGTACATATCTGATAAACTAGGAATCCTAGTGTGGCACTGTGGATCAATACTCTGGACTGCAAGGTTGGTTTGAACTACAAGGTTAACAGTCCGAGCTCACCATCCGCGCCTTGAAAACCCTAAACAGGGTTGCTATGAGCTGGAACCAAATGAATGGCACTTCTTAGCAACAATCATTATTGGCTTTACCTGTGTAGAAACAAAAGCTCAAAGAGATCAAGTAGCTAGACTCAAGGTCACACAGCAAGAAGCTAAAAGATCTGAACCATTCTGTCTCCAACACACCAACTTGTCAGCAACGTGCGGTACGTGCTCAATAAACACGTGCTGCTGGGTAAGTGACAACGGTGGAGAGGGAAGAAGGGAGTGGGAGGATTCCTTTTAGAGGAAAAATAATTTCTATGGCTTTCCGCGCCTAAAGCTGCAGTGAGGAGAGATATCCCTATTGTTAGAACCACAAAAATAACCTAGTAACCACCCCCCCAAAATAGAACAATCAACAATATGACTGACATAAATATCCTATGTCTCCCTCAGATGTGAAAAAATAGCAAAAGATTCTGGGTGTCCTGGTAATCATTCCCACTGCTCCTAAACGGTCATTTCACAGCCTCCCCAACCTGACCTCATTCCCACAGGCCTGAAACTTCAGGGTCTGAGTCATGGCAATTATTGGTTCAAAATGTATCTCCTGCTCCTCTTGCTTTTTAAAAGATCTGGCCATTTCATTCACCCCCATACATCCCGCTTTAAAGCAATGACAACAACAACTTCCTAGTCACCACACTGCCTTCACAAAGTCCAACACCTGCAACAGGACACGGGTCTCTTCTGGCATACACCCTGCGCAAGCGGAGCCCAGTTCACTCTCCTCTGCGTCTTAACACCCTCCCCCACTGTCATCCTTGTCAATCTGGGAACTCCTACTCCTCCTGGAAGACTGTTCCCAAAATGTCACCTTCTCTGTGGAATCTTCTCCACCCCTCCCAGGAGGGGGGATGCCATGCAAAGCATTTTGACCCCGCTGGTGTAGCACTTTGCATGATGTGTCAGAATTAACTGGACATGTACTGCTCTCCCCCTCAAAAGACCAGGACGCTCTTCAAGGGCAAAGGCAGTGTCTTATTCATCTTCAACGCCCCTATCACAATCTACAATGTATTTGTTTAATGCTGTTGATTTATTATTGCTCTCTGTCCGTTACCAGGTAAAATTCCATGAAGGCAGGGACTCTTTCATTCATTGCTTCCGTTTCAGTGCTTAGAACAGTCCCTGATACATGGTTGTTGTTGTTAAGTGCCATCGAGTCAGTTCCCACTCATAGCGACCCTGTATAGGGTTTCCCAGGAGCAAGTGGTGAGCTTGAACCATTCACCCTGTGGTTCAAACCGACTTTGCAGTCCAGCACATTAACCCGCAGTACCACACCAGTGAATGGGAGGGTGATGGTTGAATGGAAAAATTACTGGTTAGATGGATATAGCCAGGGTCAGGTTTTACCAATCTAAGGTCACAGCCAGAATTAAGGATAGACCCAGAATTTAAAACAAGATCTGTTTGATTTTTGAACCTGTTGAGACGCTATGGGATAAAGCGCTGGACTTCAAGGTTGGTTTGAACCACAAGGTCAGCGATTCAAACTCACCAGGGTTGCTATGAGTCAGAACCAAATCAACAGTATTTAACAACTCAGCATTGGGTTGTAGACCACAAGTGCAAACCCACCAACTGTTCCTTGGAAATCCTATACAGAGTCGCTATGAGTCATAACTGACTTGACAGTACGTAACAACAACTCTTAATCCCAATTTGATAATGCACCTCAAAAAAATAAATACATAAATAAATCCCTCTCTGGTTTCTAAGCACTGGCAAGGATACAGAGTAGCGGAGTCCCTGCAGGAACATGACCATTGTTGAGTTAATAATGCTACATATTTTTAATATAATGTTTGATTGTGTTTTCAGTGAAAGTTTACACAGTAGATTAGGTTTCCCGTTTGACAATTTCTATACAAAACTGCTTAGTGACATTAGTTACATTTTTTGTACTGTATCAACATTTTCTTTAATTAAGTTCTAGCTGTTCCATTTCCTGTACTCTAGCTGATAGCTGGAGGGGCCAGTCCCTAGAGAAAGATACCATGCTTGGTCAATGAAAAAGAGGAAGGCCTTCAACGAGATGGATTGATACAGTTGCTGCTACTATGGTCTCAAACTCAGGAACAATTGTGAGTATGGCATGGGACGGAGTCACTGTGAGTCTGAGATGACTCAAAGGCACAACAACAAATTGATTTTGCATCTCTTAAACTGGTTAATTTCTGTCTAGTTCGTGAATATCAAGACTCAAAGGAGGGTATCAGAACCCTGAAGATATAAGTTTGAATGACCTTTTGAGTCAGCAGGACAACTTTCTGCTTGCTGACTGAGGAAAGAGCCACCCAGAAGATACACACAGGCAAGGCAAAGGATAACTAAAAGTCAACAAATCAAATATAATAATGGGAATGATTAAAAGATTAACACCATCATCTCTTCCAAAAACTTGCTAACACGGCACCTCTCAACTCTGCAATAGCCAGCTCCCTCCCAACATCATACATTTCTAGGAAAGACACCGAATTCTTCTAACTATTCCCAAGAAAGACCAGCCAGTCCAAAATCAAGTCTAGGAGTTGCAGAGAAGCAGATTCAACATTAGGTAAAAGTGAAAAGAAAAAGAAAAAAAAGGTTGGTTTTCAGGTAAAACGTATTTTTTTATGTTTTCATAATTCTTTATAGTTCCTTTAATTAAAGAATAAAGAATGCTCAAGAGAAACTCCTGCCTCAGGAAAGGAGATGAACAATGGTAGACTATCAGGCTTGAGTGGGCCAGGGGAATGGGAGCACCCGGAGGTGACCATGTGCCCCTGCGACCTGGTTTTCAACTTCACAAATGCCTCTCCCTGAAATACTTGGCTCTTTCTTTTTTATCCTCAGTCTATTGCCTCAGACTTCTCCTGTACCTCTCAAATTGTCTAATTCTTTCTGCCATCTCAAACAAAATGGAAGCCAGCTCAGTATCTGAGTTATTAGCTAAAGAGATGAAGTTTTGCCAGACTGAGAGAAGCCATCTCGAGGTAGCAATCTAATGCCACAAAATTCTTGTTTTACTTGCAGCGCGGGCACAAATACAGATTCAGGATTTCTCTACTGAGTGTCACAGAGACATAAGACCTCCGTGAGGACCTTTACCCAGGATATGAACTATTTCACAATATAGATTTTAGCTCTGGCTCCTTGACAACACAGTCTTTTCTCCAGTTATCTCAGAAAATGGGACTTTTTCATATAAATCTCAGACCAAAGAGTTTCCTGTCATACTACCTCCAACTCTTAAACAGCTTCCCATTAGGAACATTTTCAGAGCATACATTTTCTTCAAAGTGAAATTAAATATTTGTGCAATCATTTGTAGAATCCCTGACACCCGCACTTCACGTAAGCTACAAGACAATGTTGCTGTTAAGTGCTATTGAGTCGGTTCCGACTCATAGAGACCCTACATAGGGTTTCTGAGAAGCAGCTGGTGAATTTGAACCACTGACCTTGCGATTCAAACTGACCTTGTGGTCTAGTGCATTATCCCACAGTACCACACCAAGACTCCTACAAGACAACCTCACTCATCACTATAATCCAGCATTTAAAATCATTCCTGACATGTTAACCAAAAAAAAAACTTATTCAGTGAATACTTTTTGGATTGGTTGATGGAAGGATGGATGAATAGATATCTAAATGGATAGATGTGGTAAATAGATAAATCTACCAGATTTTCAAGCAACCATCACACCTCCAAATGCCATAAGTGAATACTATGGATATTGTTTACTCTATAAAAAAGCCAATGTTTTACTCTCTAAAAAAGCCAAAGATCACACCATTTCAAAGGGGAGATTTGGTGTGTGAAATCAAAGAGCCATGATATTAAGACAAATACCAAACATGATAAGGGAGCAAGCATGAACAGGTAATATGCAGTTCAGTTTTCCCCCTTTCCATGCAAGATTGATTGGATTGGACTCATTTCTTTCTGGGAGTCAAGATGGCGATCTAGCTAAATGTTCCACATCTTCTCTTGACAACAAAGACCCAAGAGATCAAGTGAAACAGATACAGACGATAATCCTGGAACCCTGAGCTTCACACAAAAAGCGAACAAAGTAGATCAAACACTGGTTGGAAGAAGAAACTGGCTGGAAGAGGAAGAGAAGTGAATGAGGAGATAAACAACACAGAGCACTTCCCAGGTGGCCCAGCATGGTGTAGCCATTCTGAGTCACAGGAAGACAACCTCAAGGAATCCCCAATAAGTCAGAGGCACCGTATAGACCAAACTGGAGTGAAGCAAGGTGAGCAGAAAACGTGGTAGGTCTAAGGAAGGGAAGTGCAGGATAGCAGACTTGAACTCCAAAGACTCAGACAACCACAGGGCAGGGAGGAAGCAAGTCAACGGGAGTAAGAGCACTCCCCAGTCATTTGGTGGGTGACCCAGGCTGTGGGGTAGGCCTAGGAGTGGCAGCTAAAGATACTGGATTCTGGCTGGCCCACCTTTGCACTGAGTCAGGGAAGAAGCCAATATCTAAATGCTCTGGAGTGCTCCAGCAACCATACAAGGAACTGAGTATTGAGGAAGTGGGCTCTCTCCCCTTCCCCTGCACACCCTCCCAGTGACCAGAGGTGCTATCCTCACAGTCCTGCTCACCTGACCCCACTTACTCAACGGCTAATGATGTCCCTCACTATCCATCCCCCACCTAGTGTACTACCCAGCCGACCTCCCCCACCCACGGCCCTCCCTGGCCTGCAGAGCACTCCCCAAGCCTGTAACCACCTCTGAGATCTACCAGACACGCTCTCATAGGCTGTGCACTGTATGCCTCCACTTCCACAGTCGGCAGTAGGCCCTCCTGCCAGCTCCTTGGTCGGTGGGCTGCAACTTCATGCATGCATGGTCAGCAGTATGGACCTCTACAGACCAAGCCCCACTATCCTACTGTCTACTCCGGCCTGTAGCACGGATTCTTGCATATCGGCACTATGCTCCCACCATGTCCATCGTTGGCAGTAAGCAATGATGCCCACTGTTGTATCACTTGATTTTCTTTTTCTTTTTTCTTCCCTCTTTCCCCTTATCTTTTTATTTTTTTCTCTTCCTTTTACCCATTTTCATTTGCTCCTTCAGTCAGAAGGCAGTGAACCTACCTAGCCACACCTGCCACCCACCCAGTGGATGAATGCCACCACCAGTTCTAAACACCACTGGACTAATGTCAGACAGCAGCCACCCAGGCTGCACTTGTCTCTCTACACGACAAGCAAAGAGAAACTCACACCCACACCCATGCCTACTACCAAATCCACCCAGAAGCAGGTGGTGAGCACCCCTGTTCTGCCAAACTAGCGATATATACATTCTTTTCCATTGCACATGGATCATTTTCCAGAATAGACCATACGTTAGGCCATAATATTCAGATCATAATGCTATCAACTAGAAATTAACAATAAGCCAAAGGTTTTAAAAAAGTCAAATACATGGAAACTGAAAGACATTACTTAGAAAATAAACATAAAAAATTCCAAGAATCAAATGAGAATAAAAACATAACATACCAAAATTTGGGGTACAGCAAAAGCAGTGCTCAGAGGTCAATTCATATCAATAAAGGGCACATCTCAAAAACGAAAAACCAAAATCAACCCCTTAATCCAGTAACTCCAACAATTAAAAAAAGAACAGCAAAAAAAGCTCAGTCATCAAAAGAAAGGACATAAATTTTAAACCAGAAATATTAAGAGAAAATAGAAAAACAGGAAGAACAAGATTACAAGTTGGTTCTTTGAGAGACTCGATAAAGTCAACAAACCATTAGCAAGTCTAATAAAGGTCACAGAGTATACATGGATGGGCAACTTGGACACTGGCTATCCAAAATGGGAGGTGGGCAGGGCTACAAAGGCAAGAAGTGACTGGCTTACAAGCTTTCAAGAGGGAACCTAGATCCAGAGGGCATGGAGGAAGGTAGAATCTCCA
>NW_006408620.1:1603260-1603981 GCF_000296735.1 Chrysochloris asiatica
ATGCGTGGAGGGGATTGTAACCATGGCAATGAAAAAATATACGATACGATGAATGTAAAAAATACGATAGGATGATGTTCTCCCATGTAAACTGTCACATAATTCACAATAAAACTTAAAAAAAAAAAATCTAATAAAGGAAAAGCAGCAGCAGATAACAAACAAGAAATGTAATGGATGATGTCATAGAACCAACTGAAATAAAAAGGAGAGTAACCTAATGTTGTGGATTGCTAGTGTGGCACTGTAGGATCACCACCTGACTTCAAACCACAAGGCTGGCAGTTCAAGCCCACCAACTGCTCCTTGGAAACCCTATACAAGGTTGCTATAATGGAATCAACTTGACAGCATTTAACAGCAACAACATGAAGAACTATACTCCAGCAAATTTGAAAACCTAGAAGGCATGGCCAAATTTCTAGAAACACATTACCTACCTAAAGTCACACAGACTGAGGTAGAAAATTTGAACAGATCCATCACAAAATAAGAAACTGAATAAATCATTAAAAAAAAAAAAAGAGTCGTGACTCTGAGCATTTCACATTCAGAGAAGAACTAACTGACTCTAATTCTACCCACACTCACACTATCCCAGAATACAGAGCAGGAAGGAATATTACCAAATTCATTCTATTAGACAAGCATAGCTCTGATACCAAAGCTAAGCAAAGACACCTTTGAAAAAGAAAATTATAGAGCAGTATCCCTCATAAAC
>NW_006408620.1:1604965-1627983 GCF_000296735.1 Chrysochloris asiatica
GACTGGCTTACAAGCTTTCAAGAGGGAACCTAGATCCAGAGGGCATGGAGGAAAGTAGAATCTCCACTGAGTAGTATCCAATCTGTCTAGGCGGGCTGATGAAATGAAATGCGGATGGATCTCTTGTGATACAATAGTGAATAATTGTTATCAGGACTGATTGTGAGAGTTGGAAATGTAAAGGTAGACATTTTATAGCAAGGAGGAGAGTGATTAACTTTGCAGTCTAGGAGCGGAGGTCCCTGGGACCATCAAGGGAGAAGAGCGGAGAGCAGGATCCTACCCAGAGACAGTGATGCCAGAGATGGAGGCAGAGACGATGACGTGGAGAGATGGAGCAGCTGGGGACTTTAGACCCAGAAAGAGAGAGGGGCTGTGTGCTGATGACTGGGGGTCTGGCTTGCAGGGTATATATACCCTTTGGTTGGTTGATGATGCATGATGGGGATTGTAACCATGGCAATAAAACAATATATGATAGGATGAATGTAAAACTAATGTTCTCCCATGTAAACCATCACATAATTCACGATAAAACATTAAATATATATATATATAAACTAACGGACCATCTGCCTCACAGCCTCCAGGACCCTGAGACTCAAAGAACTAGATGGTGCCTAACTGCTACTACCAACCACTTTGATCAAGATCACAACAGAAAGTCCTGAACACAGAGAAAGAAAAAAGTCAAGATTATAAAAATCACCAGACTTACTAGTCTGGTAAAGACTGGGGAAACCCCCAAGACTGTGGCCCTTAGACACCCCGTAAGCCTGCAACTGAATATATCCCTAAGGATCAACTTTCAGCCAAACAACAGACAGGTCTATAAAGTGAGTAATGGCATCAGGCAGGTATTTACTTCTCAGTACAATCAACCAAAACAGCAACGTTGGCCCAAAAATAAAGGCCAGGAGGCAGGAGAGAAGAGCAAATGGAAGCAGACAAGCCAGAGAGGAAGCGAGAAGAGTACTGCTCATTGAAGGGATTGCAACCAGTGTCAGAGAGCAAAATGTGTACAAACCGTTTCATGGAAAACGAATTTGCTCTGTAGGATAAACACTGGGCTGTGAACCAGCCGTTCCACAGGAGAAAGATGAGGCTTTCTGCTCCTGCAAAGATTTACAGCTTCAGAAACCCTATATGGGGTCACTATGAGCTGGAAATGACTTACCAGCACTTAACAACATTTTTTTTTTTTTAAATAATTAACTGGACTACAGTTAAACACCATACCATATATTTTCAATTGTATTTAGTAATTTAATTACTTGTAACTAAAATACAAGGGAACCTGGTGGTACAGTGCATTAAACGTTAGGCTGCAAACCCCACAAGGTCAGTAGTTCAAACCTTCCAATCACTTCTTGAGAGAAAGATGACGTTATCTGCTCCCATAAAGATTTACAGTCTTGGAAACCCTATGGAGCAGTTCTCCTCTGTTCCACAGCGTCGCTGTGTGTTGGAATCCAATAGATGGCAATAGGATTCTTGAAGGTTAACACATTAACACATCAAAAGAAGATACATATTCTCAAAATCGTAACATGGATCTGGTTAGAGTAAGAGACACCTCAGTAGCAACAATGTAAATTAATTGCTTTCAAACCTTCAGTTGTAGCTGTATATTTTCCTGTCTCTCTAACCAGATCTTACATGCTAATTCTTTTTCATCCCTATGTATTATGAACATCCTGTATCTATGCAATACTTGGAGTATCACTAGTATTTGGAATTCTCTTTTTCACATTAGCTTAAAAGAGCCTGTATATCACATCAAGGAGATTTTCAAAGGTCACATTTTCCATGTTTACTTAGAGAGCTATTAGGCTGCCCTGTGAGAAAGCTTTAAGCTTTAACTGGGTGCTCTGTGGTTCAAAATGAATTTGCTTCTTGTTACCTCTCCAAAAAAAATCAGCCATCCTTAACATCAAACATTAACCCAACCAAAGATTCTTATTTCATTGGGGACATTGGATCTGAAATCGCACGTCAGATGGAGGAAGAAAAAACAAAGCCAAACCACCCAAGAGGAAGACAAAAAGCCTTTAACTTTTCACAATATAGAAACCCCCAGGACATATTGAGAATAAGCCAAAAGGTGAGCAGGGTGTGGCTCACAACTCTTGTGTATCTGCTTCTATAAAGGTAGAAATTTGAAAAAGATGGAAGTAAATTCTAGTAACTTTCAGCCTGTCTTGGTGATTACAACAAACAAATAGACCTTTTTAAGATTTTACTAAGAAAGTCCAACCTGAAGTGTGTTATTGTTGTGTTGTTAAGTGTCATCAAGTCAGTTCCGACTCATAGCGACCCAGTATAGTTTCCGAGGAGTATGAACCACTGACCTTGCGGTTCAAACCAACCTTATAGTCTAGAGCATGATCCTGCAGTACCACACCAACACTTCTAAACCTGAAGTGTGTTATTGTTGTTGTTAGGTGCCATCGAGTCCATACCAACTCATAGCGACCTTATGCACAGCAGAACATAACACTACCCGATCCTGGGCCAACCTCACTACTGTTGCCATGCTTGAGTCCATCAATGCTGCCACTTGGCCAATCCATCTCATTGGGGGTCTTCCTCTTTTTCTCTGACCCTCCACCTTACCAAACATGATATCCTTCTCCAGCGACTGGTCCCTCCTGACAATATGTCAGAAGTATGAGAGACAAACTTTGGCCTCCAAGGAGCCCTCTGGCTGCACTTCTTCCAAAGTAGGATATCATATAATAAGTTTGTAGCCAAAACTACATGACAGAAATAAAATTACCCTTTGATTCGTTTTTTTTAATTGTGGTAAAAAAAAAAAATGTCTAGGCTTAACCCATGTATGTGTATTAACTGCATATTAAAACAAACATATTCTCTAGGGTTGCTGTTGATGAGACTAGAAATAGCTGGATTGATCATGCAGTGCTTTTGTGTAATTCTTCTTAAAGGTTAAAAAATGTTTTGTTTTATTTTTTTAAGAGCTGATTTACTCACTATCACACAAAAGATGTAAAGTGTCAGAAACGCCATATAGGGTGGCTATGAGTTGAAATCGAATCGACAGCATTTAACAACATCATTAATTCTGGCTTTTCATAGTCAGAAAATTAACATGCTGGGATTTTTCTAGAGAGTCCATAGCAAGTTTAGATCTTCCTCGTGAGTAAAGATGAAGATGAGTGAGCCAATATTGTCTGCTTTTCTGGGCCCAGGTACTGCTGTTCACATACTGGGTTTATTCAAAAGTCTATGAAGACAGGCATCCGAGAGAAAAACCCACCTAAGTACATAAAAGAGGCCTACTCATTTAATAAGTTCCAGAATTAACATTGTCCCACTTTCACACAGTTTTCTACAGTAATAATGATGATTTCACTTAGAGTCATTGATACTGACTGGGGAATATTTCTCATGCATTAATTAATTACCTCACTGATTTTCACACTACAATCCTATGAGATAGGTACTGCTAGTTCCATTTTACGGATGAGGATACTGAGGCTAACTGTGAAGAACTTGCCCAAGATCATACTATGAACGGGTGGCAAATCACAGATCCAAACTCAATCGCCTGGATCAAGCCCCTGCTATGAATGCTGAACCTCTATATTTCACTGTCGCCTTATTCTCTTGAAAGGAGCTGCGGTAGGCTGCTAACAATAAGGTCATCGGTTCAAAGATGAGGCTGTCTGCTCCCATAAAGGTCTCAGAAACCCTATGGGACAGTTCTACTCTATCCTACAGTCAGAATCAACTTGATGGCAGTAGGCTTGGTTTGGGGTTGGCTTATTTCGACTGAAGTGACTTGAAATGACTTCCTTTAAAAAAAAAAAAAAAACAAGTTTTCTCTTCGCCAAGCTGCAAAGATTTAAGAGGGTCAGAGTTTAATTTCACCTGAAGACTTGTTTTATTCACAATTAAGGCACAAAGGGCAGTTTTGGTGCCTCTAAAAGAACGCCACAGAGAAGAATCTGAGGACCCCACTTCTAATCCAGAATTTAAGTAGTTTCAGATTCTCAGCCCCAATGTTCCATCGATAAAAGTATTCTTGAACTACCTCACAGAGTAGTTGATTCAAATATATAAATAAATCAATAAATAAGGTAGAAACAACAAAAGGAGAAGTAATGTGGCAGTTCCAACTTTTCGCCTCCAACAGTACAAAAGTGAAAAATCTCTGGGCTGAAATTCCCCTGAGCATATAGAAATCCATACTTCTCCCTGGTATGTGAGTTTTTCATCCTTCCTCTCCCAGCCCCATACCATGTACTGCCATGCCAATTTCCAGGACGGCACTATGGAGCATGGAAAACGTTCTCAACGGCTTCCGTGCCTTACGATCACACTCCGTACCTCCTTAGAACGCCAGTGTATCTTCTTTCCCTACCTACTTTTGAAATTGAGCCCCTCTCTAACCTCTCTTGAGTCTGAGAAAGTTCTAGCCTAGAGGACAGAGGCAAGAGTGTCTGTGGCAGCTTCCACAAGTGACAATGAGAGTGTGTTCTTTGCTCCTATCCTCTTTCCTCCTTGCTGAAATAAGGATGCAATGACTGAGAGTCTAGGATTTTTTTTATTATTATTATTATTGTGAGATAAAGATCCTTCCCTAAGAATGAAAGAGCAGAAAGTTGACAGGAACCTAGAGCCCCAGGCTCTGGAATGTTAACTTACAATAGAGAATAAAACCTTATGGATTTTCTATCAAATATTGACCCAGTTTTAAATAGATGCTGCTGCTGTATGCTGTCTAGTCAATTCTGACTCATAGTGACCCTGTATAGGGTTTCTAAGGCTGTAAATTTGACAAGAGCAGAAAGCCTCATCTTTCTCCCATAAAGCAGTGAGTAGATTTGAACTGCTAACCTTGAGGTTAGCAGTCCAACTCATAACCCACTATGCCACCAGGGCTCCTTGTTAAATAGAAAATTTATGATAAGATTTGTTGTATCCAAAATTTTCAGCTAATAACGAACTCCTCTATGATTCCAGAATTCCTTCTAAACAGCTCTAAATTGAAGGATAGCCATCCCGACTCCAGGATGTCCCTCTCCAAACCATCTCAACTTTGCAATCTGCTCCACCTCTCAGTCCTCTTCGGATGGACCTCGCTGGTTCAAACAGAATACACTGGGAAGTAGTGCCACTGAGTGACCAGATGTTCACAGCTGGATCTGGACTCTCCCTTGGCAGCCAGTGTCATAGCAAAGTGACCCTGCTGAGCCCGTGTTCTCGCACACCAGCTGCTCTGCCATCAGGGGAGTTTGAGGACAATCATAAGAACTGATATTTTCGGAGAGATTATTCTACGTGAAGCTGGTCCAAGCATCTTATATCTTAGACCGTCTTTGAACTTCTCAATAACTTTTTAGGATAGATACTGTTACTGATCCTGTTTTACCTGAGGGGGCTTCAAAAAATTCAATGAAAAATGGAATTAAAAGATAACAGAATTTTCCAGGAACATTTTTAAGCTCCCTCAGAGATGAAGAACTTGAGGCACAGAGGCTAAATAATTTGACTAAGAAGTCCCAAAGCCAGGATTCAAACCCACAGTGACATGGCTGATAAGCTATACACTGCCTCTCAAGAAGGATACAGGAGGGAAAGGAGTTTTTTTTTCAATGTGACAGTCCTACTACTAAAGAGGCCATATTTCATTTAAAACCTTACTTTTGATTTTCTCTCACCACACCAATCACTCCTATCACTTTTCAGGATTCCTTCTCTCAGTCGATAAGTCACCACATCCAAGGAGTCCTGGTATGGCTCTCGACCACAAGGTCAGTTTAAATCGCAAGATCAGAGGTTTAAACTCACCAGCTGCTCCTCAGAAACCCTACACAGGGTCACTATGAGTCAGAACCAGCTGCACTGCACTTAACAGCAACCAGCACATTCCAAAGTGTCTTTCCCATCCACCAAGAACAGAGCAGGTGGCATGGGGGAACAGCATGAAGATGTCTTCATAAGTCAGCCCTGACCTCAGCAAGAGCCAAAGTTAGAAAGCGGTCCATGGAAGTGACAAGAAAACTCACAGAAGAAATGAAGCATTTCAGCCCCAAGACACCACTGGGATTTGGCTGGAGGGAGTCACACCAAATTGTAACAAACATTCCACACCAGAGCTTAAGCGGTTACCACTAAGAAGGATTTGGGGAGTCTTCTGGGGTGGTTCATAACACTGAGGCTCTAAATCTACCAGAAAGATAGAGGCTGGGAGATCTGTCTGGCTCCTCAATGAAGCACCTAGACCTTAGGGGAGAGGTTTGTGAGCCTTAGAGGACAACAGCGCCACACTGAAGAACATCCTGCAAAACTGACAATGCCACCCACGCTTGCCAGGGATCACTTCAGAGAGTAGCCATGCAACCAGAAGCTGTCATTCCGTGCCAAGTCAGATAAGATTCCTTACTGCTTAAGGCCTCTCTCCTCCGGACTAGCTCACCACAGTAATCAGCTTGACTCTAAGACACACCCCAAAAGTGAGACATTTCTCACCATACTCAGCAAGCTGACCTAAGAATGGGAAGTGGGTGAGAAGGGAAAACTTTCCAGAGCAGGGGTTGCAAACTATAGGGTTCAGGCAGGGGCTTGAAACAGGGGAAATGGGCCTTGTTGGAATTGATTCTAACAAATACGGGGAATATGTGTCCTGTCTTTGAAAATAATTTGCTCTCCAGCTCCAGATGATTGCTGTAACAGGAAAAACTGGACCATTTCTCAGCAAAATTGGAAATTACAAATTGTTTGTGAAATCTTCTAGCTCTGAAATACTGGCTTCAAAATCAAAAACTGTTTAAGATACTGAGTCCTAGTGTGGTGCTGTACGATAATGCACGAGACCACAAGGTCAGTTTGAACTGCAAAGTCAGTGGTTCAAACCCACCAGCCGCTCCTTGGAAACCTTATACACTATGAGTCAGAACCAACTTGACAGCCCTTAACAACAACAAGGGCTAAACCAGAGTCCTGGTGTGGTGCTGTAGGATCAGCAGTGGACTGCTAACCACAAGGGTGGCAGTTCAAATCCACCAGCTGCTCCTTGGAAACTCTATACAGGGTCACTATACATCAGAACTAACTCGATGACACTTAACAAGAGCTAAACCTGATTGATGTAAAGCGTTAAGTGCTGGCCTGCACTTAAGGTTGGTAGTTCAAACCCACTCAGAGGTATCTGGGAAGACAGGTCTACTGATCTACATTTTGAAACTGTAGGAACAAATTAACTCTAGACATATGGGGTTGTCATGAATCACAACGGACTCAAAGACAACTAAACAACTAGGGCTAAACAAGTCTAAAGGTGATTTGACTCTGGGCAACCAATTTGTCTTTTAAAACATTATTAGCCCAAGACAGCTGAGGTCCCCCTGCTGCTGCTATGTGTCATCTAGTCACTTCAGACTCATATCAACCCTGTACAGGGTTTCCAAGGCTACAAATCTTTACAAGAGCAGAAAGACTATCTTTTACCCATGGATCAGCTGGTGAACTTGAACTGCTGACCTTCAGGTTAGAAGCCCAACATGTAACCCACTACATCATCAGGACTCCTTGAGATTCTCTTCCACACGATTAAAAGTCACCACTAACAAGTTGGGCACCCCTGGTTAGAGTCAAGAAACTCTACCAAGATGTTGGGACTGAGGTAACCAGTCCCTCTGGAGTCCTTTATGCATCCACCCAGAAGATGTTGTTGTTGTCGTTGGTAAGTACCGTGGAGTCGGTTCTGACTCATAGCGACCCTGCACAGGGTTTCCGTGACTACAAGTCTTTACGGGAGCAGAATGCCTCATCTTTCTCCCATGGAACCACTGGTAGTTTTGAACTGCTGACCTTGAGATTAGAACGGGTGATTTGAAGGAGGATGTGAGAAGCACCCCATCTGGAACCATCTCTTTCAGTGATGGCGGATGCCCAGGGAAGAACCAGCAGCAGCGAAGGCAGCTGAACCTGTTACTTCCCCCACGGTGCCTTTCAAGGGGAGGCACCAAGAGCAGAGAAGGCAGCCACCTGCGCTGTCTGTGAGGAGGGGAAAGAGGCAGAGCCTTGCTCCAAGAGACAAGGAACCACACATGAGCAAATAGGAGGACAGGAATTAGGAGGAATCATCCCAGAAATAGCCCCTGGAGATACTCCCTCCAGAAGACTGGCAATCCCAGGTTAGGTTCACGAAACCCATTTTGACACTTCAATTGTTTAGAAGGGAGTAAGACTGAACTGCATACATGGGAAGGGCCTCTCAGTTCTACCAGCCTTTCTGGGATGGATTATCACAGCCCCCTCACACGCATATCCCTTAAAAGGACCCTTTTGCGATGACGAATTTGTAGCCTGGGAGGTGACAAAAGTGATTCCTTCACTCTCTGCCTAATTGCTCACTTCTGTTAAGTCCCTGTCACTATGTCTTCCCACAAAGGACAAGGATAGAGCCTCCACCGCCCCAGCATTATGGTACCTACCTTGGCACTGGAATCCCTGCTTCCCGAAGCCCCTGCAAAGGTAGAAAGAGACAAGTCAGGCAGCCCACAGCTACCTCTAAATGACCACCACCGTTCCTGCCCCCTCCCCTTCCTCTCTAAGTGCAGGCTCCCCGCAGCCATGAGGAGCCTAGGAGGCTTCAACCTTTGAGGGAGAGATGGGGGCTTAGAGGTAACTGCACCTCCCCTCACCCTAGCTAGGCAAAGGAGACAAGACTGTGACCACGGTGTGGGCGGAGGGCGCGGTTCCATCCGGGTGGGAGCGGAGAGCAAAACGGAGGTCTACCCCCAGACACCCAAGTACCCTCAGGGAAAGAGAAGCTATAAAGGCGCACCCAGAGGAGGATGAGAGCGGACTCTGGAGGATGAAAGGCACCCCACGCCTGCATGGATAGGAGAAGAGGGTTCCCACGGGAAGGGGAAGACTGGGGAGGAAGAGGGTCCCTCCATGCCCCCAGAGAGGCGCAATAAAAAAGAACACAGAGCAGAAAAGGATGCCCCATGCCTGCAGCGAGCTGGAGAGAGGACACCCGGGGAGGAGGGAGCCTGTCACCCGGAAGGAGGCCCTAAGAGCGGGAGCCCCAGGCGAGAGGGCACCCGAGGCGCTGTTCTCCCCAGGAGGGCCAGGCGCTGGGCTCTCGAAGCCAGGTGGAGGGAAAGGCGCCCGTGGTGCTGCCCGGGGCGCTACCGATGGACCGCGGAGAAAGCCGGGGCAGGAGACGCCGCATGGCCGGCCGCTTGGGACCGGTAAGAGGGTGGCCACAGCACAGCACACCAGGGAGTCCGGCACAGAAGGGTCCAGAGTGAGGCCCGAGGGTGCCAAGAGGGTCCCCACCAGCCGCGCTCCCCTCGGGGGCCGGGTGGGCTCGCCGCACCGGGTGCGCTCTCACCAGATGAAGTCGGTACAGTGGCTGCAGAAGGTCGGCTGTTTAAAGAAGCGGGCGGTGAATTTGTGGTTCTTCACCTCGTGCACGTTCTTCTGCCGGAGGGCGCCTTTGCGGGCGAAGCGCACCGTGCTCTCCTCACCCTCGCTCGGCGGCGGCCCCGCAGCCGGGTCAGCCATCTTGATCGTGGGGAGCGGGAACCGAGAGGGGCCAGGCTGCGGGTCCACCTGGCGGGAGGAAGCGCCGCTGCTGCCGCCGGAGCCGTAGGCGCTTTTCCTGCGCCGGCTCTGGCGGCCGCGGCGCGCGGATCTGGGGCTGTCACTAGCCCAGCTGCCGCTGCTAGTCCAGCTGCGCTTGGCACCACTGGCCCCAGCTGCGGAGGAGGGAGGCGGAGCTCTGGGTGACCCCGCCTTCCTCATCTGCATCGGGTCCAGGCCCCGCCCCACGCCGCCAGCTGCTTTACATGTTGGCACCCTACGTTGGCGTCGGCCGACCTCCTATAAAGTTCTCCAACGCAGCATTGCAGTGCGCTAGGGACCGCAGTCTGGGCGCCTCCGCCCTGAGCCTCGACCCCCTGACCGGGGCCTCTGCCCAGGGATGTGTTGACAATGGAAGCACCCAGGGGAGCCTCAGGCAGTACTGAGAGGGGTGTAGGAGAGGGTGTGTGTGGATTCCACCCAGGCCTCTGCAGACTGGTACCCATCCACCCACTTCCATCCCATTGGTCATTCTGCACATGCCTCAAACAGAGATGGGCTCCTGCTGTTACTTATTCAGAAAGGTCTGTGGCTCCACAGACTTGCACACACATGCGTACTTACACACAGAAGTAGAGGTAGAAGAGGCGTAATATTTATTTATTTAGAAAGAGAGAGAGAGAGAGAGTGTGTGTCCTGGTGTGGCATTGTGGGTTCATGCGCCAGACTGCAAAGCCGTTTGAACTGCAAGGTCGGTGGTTCAAGCTCACCAGCTGCTCCTCGGAAACCCTATACAAGGTCGCTATGAGTCGGAACCAACTCGATGGCACTTAACAACAACAACATTATATATATACATGTATATATATACACACACACACACATATATATATATATATTTTTTTTTTTTTTTTTTTTTTAATCTACCACCTGGAACCCTGGTGACACAAGGGCTAAACATTCAGCTACAAACCAAAAGTTTGGAAGTGGAGACCCACCTAGCAGCTCCAGAGGAGAAAGACCAGGCAATCTGCCCCTTGTGAAGATTTTGTTGTTGTTAGGTGCTGACGAGTCGATGCGACCCTATGTACAACAGAACAAAACACAGCCAGATCCTGACGGCCTCCTAATTGGTGCTATGCTTTTGACCATTGCTGCTGCCACTGTGCCAATCCATCTCATTGGGGGGCTTCCTTTTTCACTGACCCTCCACTTTACCAACCACAATGTCCTTCTCCAGGGACTGATCCCTTCTGATAATAGGTCATAAGTATGAGAGACAAGTCTGGCCATCTTGGTTTTTAAGGAGCAGTCTTCCAACACAAATTTGTCTGTTCTTCTGGCAGTCCATGGTACCTTTAATAATCTTCTCCAACACCATAACTCAAATACATCAATGTTTAACAGTCTTCCTTATTCATTGTCCAACTTTCACATGCATATGAGGTTATTGAAAATATCATGGCTTGGGTCATGTGCACGTTAATCACAAACTGACAACTTTGCTCTTGAACATTTTAAATAGGTCTTGTGCAGCAGATTTGCCAAATGCAATATGTCATTTGATTTCCTGACTGCTCCTTCCATGAGTCTTGATGATGGATCCAAGCAATATGAAGTCTTTATCAACTTCAATCATTTCTCCATTTATCTTGATGTTATTTATTGCTCCAGGGGTGAGGAGTTTAGTTTTCTTTACATTCAGGTGCAACCCATATTGAAGGCTGTGGTCTTTGATCTTTATCAGTAAGTATTTAAATCCTCTTGTCTTTCAACAGCAAGGTTGTATCATCTGCATAACCTTCTTCCAATCCTGATGCTATTTCATCATATAATCCAGTTTCTCAGATTATTTCCTCAGCATACAGATTTAATAAGTATGTGGTTGCTGCTGCTGCTACTGTTAAATGCTGTTGATTCAGTTCCAACTCATAGCTACCCTCTATATGGTTTCCAAGGAGCAGCTGGTGAGTTTTAACTGCCAATCTTGTTGTTCAAACTGACCTTTCATCGAGCGCTTACCGTATAGCGCCAAAGAATAAAACCCTGGCGCACACCTGTCCTGATTTTAAACCATTAAATGTCCCCTTGTTCTGTTCAAACAACCACCTCTTGTTTTAGGTACAGGTTCCCTATGAATGCAATTAAGTGTTCCAGAATACTCATTCTCCTCAATGTTGCTCATAGCGTGTCATGATCCACACAGCTGAAAACCTTTGTGTAGTCAATAAAGCACAGGTGAACATCTTTCTGCTATTCTCTGCTTTCAGCCAAGTTCCATCTGACGTCAGCAATGATATCCCTCATTGCACATTGTCATCTGAATCCAGCTTGAACCTCTGACAGTTCCTTGTCAATGCACTCTTGTAGCTGTTGTTTATCTTTAGCAAAAATTTACTTGCATGTGATATTAATGACATTGTCCAATGATTTCAGTTGGGTCACCTCTCTTTGGAATGGATACAAATAGGGATCTCTTCCAGACAGTTGGCCAGGTAGCTATCTTCCAAATTTCTTACCATAAACGAGTAAGTGCCTCCAGTGATGCAAAAGTTGTGCGGTGCTGAACATTTTCCATTTCTAGTCCGTCAGATTCCAGAGACTTGTTGTTTGTCAGTGCCTTCAGCACACCTTGGATTTCTTCCTTTGGTACCACTGGCTCTTGATCATCTGTTAACTTTTGAAATAGCTGAGCATCAACCATTTCTTTTTGGCACAGTGACTCTGTGTATTTCTTCCATCTTTTGACGCTATGTGCATCATTCAATACTTTGCCCAGAGAATCTCTCAGTACTGCAAATCAAGGCTTGAATTGTTTCTCTGTTCTTTCAGCTTGAGAAATACTGAGTGTGTTCTTCCATTTGGTTTTTGAACTCCATATCTTTGCACATTTCATTATAATGGTTGACTTAGAAACCACATAGGGGCAGTTCGACTCTGTCACATGAAGTCATTAGGAATCAAAAATCTACTAGAGCGCACCCAACAACATATCCACCACAAACAGGATTCTTGACTTTTCTTCACCTACCACTTAGAAATCTTTAACTTCTGTCTATCCTTTCCATAAAGAAACTCAGTTTCTTCTACTGTAAAACTGAGCTAAGAAAAAGGGAAAAAATAATTGGCTAGATCATCATTTCTCAAATTTTTAGTCAGACCTGACCTATCTTCACTAAGTTTGGCCAGATTTGTACACCATCTGGAAGGGTGGGGAAGTCTATTTAGTTTCTGAGTTTCAATAGCAAAAGCAAAACCAAATCCAATGCCACCAAGTCGATTCTAACTTATAGTGACCCTGCATAGAATTTCCAGTGCTGTTGGTCTTTATGGGAGCAGAAAGCCTCCTCTTTCTTCCATAGAATGACTGGTAGATTTGAACCACTGACCTCAAAACCAGTTAGGAGTCCAGTGCTCATCCTATAGAAGTATCTGTATTAAAATCTCTGCAGGCATTTCCCTAAGGGTATGAAATCAGAGACCTTTTATGTGTTAATAGGAAAGATTAACACATGTTGTTGTTTCAACTCACAGAAACCCTATGTCAAACAGAACGGAAACCTGCCTGGTCCTGTGTCCTTCTCACAACAGATGCTATGATGGGACCCATTGCTGCAGCCACTGTATCACTCCTTCTCCTTGAGGGTCTTCATCTTATTAAAAGTCCAACTGGGACTTTCTTCATGATGGAATCAGAAAGAAGGAAAGCTACCAGAAGGGTCATAATATCCTAGATGTGCAATTCATTGTCTTTGAGTACCCTGTTTACGCATTGCATCTAAACACACACATACCTGTATGCAGTAGGGCATTAGTCTGCGGATACTTTCGATAGACCCCAAGCTTAGAGAGCAAGAAAGCTCAGTGCCTGACACCTTTCAAAGAACTCAAAAAATGTTCATTGACATTGTGAATGAGTAAATAAGTGAATGAATGAAAATGGAAAAGATTGTGACCTCTTCATACCCAGTAGATGTTCAATAGTAGGAAAAGCAAGTGCTTCTTTTGTGTAACATACATCTTATTTAGTCCTGAAAACAGCTTTGTATAATTTTGGTAACATTCACTGTGGATAAAGACCCTGATCACCACTCATCTCTTAATTTGTCCTACTGTGATGGTTTGTATGTTCCTGGAAGTTATTTCACAGGTATTTCCAATATCAGCATGGTGGAGAGGTTTCAACAGAGCTTCTAGACTAAGACAGAGTAGGGAAAAGGAAGAGGTAGTCCATTTCTGAAAAATTAGCCACTGAAACCCTTCTGAAGAGCAGGGGAACAATGTCTAATATGGCGCTAGAAAATTGGCAGCTCTGGTTGGAAGGCACTCAAAATACGACTGGGGAAGAGCTGCGTTTTCAAGTAAAACTGTAAGAAATGATATCAACCATCCCTCTCACAGCCCTCTCTACTAAGCTGAGTTAGATCATTGGTTGTAGCGGCCACACACAACTCAGACACCACACAAACAGTTACGGGGTTTATTGGGGCATTTAATAGGATACAATGCGGGATCAGAAAATGCTCAGGGCGCAGTTCTTTCAGTTAGGACAGCTTCTCCTCAGTGGTGCCCACGAGCAGACCTCTCTCTGGCCTTCAGCCCTGCCCCTGCCCCTGCCCTTGCCCTTGCCCCTGCCCTTGCCCTGCTCAGCAATGTTACAAAACTGTTTTAGGGCTGCTGATAAATGTCCCAAGGGCACTCCATTCAGCTATAAGCCTCAGCCTGAAGGCACTCAGTTCTCGCTCTAAGGGTCAGCAGACCTAGCTCCCCTATTAAGTGCACCCCACTCCTCAAGTGAGCCTTTGACCTCAGCTTTACTTGCTCTGTCTGGTGGTCTGGCTCTTGATTCTGCTGCCACTGTCCCTCTGCTACTCCTCCAGCATCACAGTTTCGTGTCCCTGGGTCAAGGACATCCCTATGCAGAGATCTCCAGGTCCAAAGATACACCCCGTTCCTGGCTCTTCTTCTGTGATGGTAATAGGGTTTGCTCTTTCCTGTTTCTGAGATGCCTCATTTGATACGTGTTAAACTCCCAAGATTTTTCAATCATACTTAACCCTGTTAACTAACAAGTGATTCATATAATCTATCAGCACCTTCCCCTACCTTCTCTCACCCAGACCTATCAAGAAAAGGTCGTTTGGACTGTTAACTGATGATGTATGGAGGGGATTATAATCAATGTAATGAAACAAGTCATATGAATGGTTGAATGTGAAACTGATGATGTGCCCTGTAAACTTTCACTCAATCCAAAATAAAAACCTTAAAAAAAAAAAAAAAAGAAGAGGTCGTTTGGTGGGAATTTACACAAAGACTGTGGCTAGAAGGGGATCGTGGTGCGGTTCTGTAGATAAACACTGCACTGCTAACTACATGGTATGCAACCCAAACCCACCAGTTGCTCCTTGGAAGAAGTCACAAGGAGTCAGAACCCACTTGACGGTGCTTAACAACAGCAATGGCTAGAAGACTTTAAGTAATTCACTGCTCTGCAAGAACCCACTGCCATTAAGCCAGTTCCAACTCATAGCAACCCGGAACGGGACTTCTAAGACTAAGCATTTAGAAGAGCAGACAAGCTTATCTTTCTCCCTTGGATCAGCTGGTCTGTTTCAACTGCCAAATTTGCAGTTAGCAGGCCAATACCTAACCCACAGCACCACCAAAACTTCTTAAAGTAGAGTCAACCTTAATGGCATAAATGGAGTTAAGCTTTCAACACCTTCATCTGATGATGTGGCTAGACCCAAAATGAAAGAAAATTGCAAGCATCTATTAATAACAGGAAAATGGAACACACAAAGTATGAATCCAGGAAAACTGAAAGTTATAAAAAATGAAATAGAATGCTTGACAACTTCCAGTTTTCCTGTATTCAAACTGGCCAATCCCCAGCTAGGTATTAGTGAGCTGAAATGAACTGGTATTGGCCAGTTTGATTCAGATAATTGTACGGTCTACCATGCCAGGAATGCCAAATTGAAGAGGAATGATGTCACATTCATTGTCAAAGAAAACATTTCGAGATAAATCCTGAGCTACAACACAGACAGTAATAAGATAATATGCATATGCCTACAAGGAAGACCAGTTAATATGACTACTATTCAAATGTACATGCCAACCACTAACACAAAAGATGTGGATATTGAAGATTTTCCCAACTTCTGTAGTCTGAAATTGATCATACAGGCAATTAAGATGCATTGATAATTCTGGTGACTGGAATCTGAAATTTGGAAACAAAGAAGGATGCATAGTTGTAAAATATGGCTTTGATGATAGAAATGATGCCAGAGATTACAGGACAGAAATTTAAAATACTCCTTTTTCAACAACATAAATCCCATTTTTCACACATGATCCTTGCTGAATGGAACACACAGAAATCTAATTGATATCTATAGAAAGAGATGATGAAGAAATTCAATGTCATTCAGAACAAGGCCAGGGGCCAAATGCTGAGCAGACCATCAACTGCTCGTCATCCAAGTTCAAGCTGAAGTTTTTTTTTAATTTTGAAAAAAGTCCACAAGAGCCAAAATACAACCTTAAATATATCCCAACTGAATTTAGAGACCATCTCAAAAATAGATTTGATGCATTGAACCTTAATGACCAAAGACCAGATAGATGACTTGTGGTATGACATCAAGGACAACATACATGAGGAAAGCAAAAGTTCACTTAAAACATTGGTAAGAACGAAAAGGTCAAAGTGGTTGTCAGAAGAGACTTTGAAATTTGCTCTTGAACATAGAGTCGCTAAATTGAATGGAAGTAAAAGAGCTGAACAGAAACTTTCAAAGAGCAGTTTGAGAAGACAAAGTAAAGTATTATAATGAAATGTGCAATACTGAAGGATCCTTTGGACAAAATATTAAATGACACAAGAAGCATCAAAGGATGGAAGGAATACACAACTTCACTGTACCTAAAAGAACTGGTCCACATCGAACCATTTCAGAAGCTGGCATATGACCCAGAACTAATAGATGAAGTCCAAACTGCACCAAAGCATTGTGGAAACCAGGGTTCCAGAAATTGATGGAATACCAACTATGCAACACTGGAAGATGATGTCATTTTTCCAGAAACTTTTTGAAACCCCCTTGTGTGTTGAACCAATAATTCTAGAAGCTGGACTATATGAAGAAAAACAGCATCATGATTGGAAGATGACTCATTACCATACCAACCTATAATCCAAAATATGCAGATGATATTACCTTACTTGCTGAAAGGGAAGTGATCTTGTAACATTTACTGATAAAGATCAAAGACTGTTGTTGCTGCTAAGTGCCACCGAGTCGGTTCCGATTCATAAAAACCCTGCGTAGGGTTTCCAAGTTATATCCTTTACCCTGTGGGTGGCGCTGTAGGATAGTTGATTTGAACTGCAAGGCGGGCAGTTCAAACCTACAAACCACTCTTCGGAAACCCTATACAGACAAGGTTGCTATGAGTTACAACCAACTTGACAGCACTTAACAACAACAACGAAACTTTAGCATGGTCCTGGTGTGGCACTGTAGGGTAAGCACTGGACTGCTAATCACAAGGATGGTGGTTCAAACCCACCAGCTGCTCCTAGGAAACCTAATATAGGGTTGCTATGAGTAGGAACTGACTCAATGGCACTTTAACAACATCAACAAATCCTTTACCAGACTTATTCTATCTGTACAAAGGGCCTCAAAAAGTTCATGGAAAACTAGAGTTAAAAGATAATGCATAGTGAAAATCTGCTTCCAAAAAACACTTTAAAGTGTTAAAAAAAAATGCCTCTTTGAGGATCTGAATCAAGCCAGAGTATTTTCAGTTGCCTCATATCCATGCAAAATTTGGATAATGAATAAGAAAAACCAAAGAATTGATACCTTTGAATTATAGTGTTAGAAAGAATACTGGATTTACCATGGGCTGCCAGAACAAAGAACAAGTCTGTGTTGGAAGAAGTGCAGCTTGAATGCTTTGCACATGTTATCAAGAGGAACCAGGAGTTCTGGTGTGGTATTGTAGGATAAGCACTGGAGAGCTAACTGCAAAGTCACCACCAGTTCAAACCCGTCACTCCTTGGAAACCATATACAGGTTGCTATGAGTTGGCACCATGTCGATGTCACTTAACAACAACAATAGCAGGAGAGACCAGTCTGAAGAAAGGACATCATTTTTGGTAAACTAGTTACGTTGCTGTTAAGTGTTGTCAAGTCAATTCCAACTCATAGCAATCCTGGTGTTGCACTGTAGGATAAGCTCTGAACGGCTAACTGTAAGGTTGGTGGTTCAAGCCCACCAGCCATTCCTCGGAAACACTATACAGGGTCTTGATGAGTTGGAACCAACTTGACGATATTAACAACAACAACATGAGACTGAAAAGACACAACAATCCCTAACAACAACAATGATAAACAAAGAACCCTGACAGGAACCTGCAGGGCCAGTGGTTGAGAACTTGGCTGTTAATTGTTAGAAAGCTTGACACGTCAAACCCACCAGCTTCTTCTCATGAGGTAGATGTGGCCATCTGCTTCCGTAACATGGCAGTCTTGAACTCAAAGGGGCAGTTCTACTCTGTCCTGTGGGGTTGCTTGCCATGGGTTGGAAGCAACTTGAAGGCAACTGGTTTTGCAGACTGTGAAGGTCAGTGTGATTAAGATCCACACCCAAGATCACACAGCTGTTGAATAAGGGTTGACCTAGCTAACTACAAAGCATGTTGTTGCTATTGTTGTGAAGTGCCATCAAGTAGGTTACTACTCATAGCGAACCTGTATAGGGTTTCCGAGGAGCAGCTGGTAAATTTGAACCACCCACCTTGTGGTTCAAACTGCCCTTGCGGTCCAGTGCTTATCCTACAGCGCCACCCCAGGACTCCAGAGCATGCTGATGATCAATGTGAGGGGAACCCGAGTCAGGGCTGGTTGAGGGAAGGCAGAAGACTGGAACTTCCAAACCTAATAAAACTCAGATCTTAGTATGATTATTTCCTGGAGGTAGTTGAGTAGTGGTCAGATGTTGTTAGGTGACATGGGAAAGCACTGGCTGTAATAACAGAATGTCCCTCTCTGACATACTCATTCAAAGGTAAGGAGGAAAAAATAGAATTCACTTTTAAGGTTGACTTGTTGTTTGGGATACTGGATGTGCTTGTCTATTATTAGTCCTCTAAGGGGCCCTATCACCTCCCAGGGAGACTTGGGAAAACATCCCAGCAGACATTGCTGCTAACTAAAGTAGATTTCCTTTGAACCGATGAGCTGGAAGCTCACAGTCCACATCCTGCCTTTTGAAAGAAATGCCCTGGATGACTTTGGTCTGTAACAACAAAGAGTACCTCATGCTGCCAGGGATGCAAGAGCCTGTGGATCCCAAAGAATCTCTTGTTTCCTTGAGGGACTACAACGTCTTAAAATGGAGGAACCAGATTCCCATTGAGCCCAGATCCCTTTAGGGAAGGGTTCTCAAACTGATAGTCCTGGCTTGTAGGTTTTCAGCCAGCATAGTTGATGTTTTAAATTACATGGTTGCCAACATGCACATTTGGTAGAATTTCACCTAAAGATCCAGATTCTGGCCTGCTTTTCCTCCTTCATTCAATAAATGCTTATTGAGCAGCTACTACGTGCAGGTCAAGAAATGGTTCAATAAAGCAGGAAAAAAGTACTGGCCTCAGAGAGTATACATTTTAATTGGACGATGAACAATAACCTAATTAGCTACCAGTCTCCATGGCCAAATCTACATGTGGAGGTTCGTGTTGTAAAGAAAAATAAGGCATAGGAGAGAAATGAATGTGGGTGGCCAGTGAAACATTTATGATAAGGGGACATGTGAGCAAAGATCTCAATAAAGCGAGGGGATGAGACTTGTGGCTTTTTGAGGGCTGGGTATTCCAGGTAGAAAAAACAGCAACTACAAAGGGCCTGAGGGGTGAGCATGCTTAGGATTGGACAAACAGCAAGGCGACCCTCTAGCTGCAGTAAAGAACAGTTACAAGGCAGGTCAGGGAAAGACAATATACCACAAGGGGAAGACCGGCATAAAATTACCTGGGCAAGGGTGTTCAAGGCAACAGAGCTAAATACTACTATTATATACATAATCCTGCAATAATAATCATTCTCTACAAGTGGTTTCATAGGCTTGCAAGTTGAACAGATGTGCGAAGGTGAATGGGGCTACACATAAATATATATAGGTTTGACAGAGGATATTTCTACCTATATATTTATGCTGCTTTTGTTGTTGTTAAGTGCCATCAAGTCGGTTATAACACATAGCCACCCCTATATAGGATTTCCAAGGATTGACTGGTGGGTTTGAACTGCTACAGCACCATCCCAGGACTCCTATGTATCTACATGTGCTGCAAATATATCCAGGAATATAGTAGAGTACTGCAAAAAAATATCTGGGAGGCCATGTCTGACTTCCTCTGGCTTCACAAAGGGGAAGGAGACTCACACTCAAAATCAGTCCAAGGCTACTTCTTATGAAATCACACATGCCTTCACCCTTCATCCTTCTTTGCCTTCTCTGACACCAACCATCTCTCCCACAGCACTCTCTGCTTCACATCTGGGTTCCATAATCCATTGCAATAGCCACACAGAACTCATAGACAATATTTAGGATTATGGGGTTTATTAAGGAAGTGAACAGGGTACAATTCAAGATCAGAAATATCTTAGGATGTCACAATTCTCCAGTTAGGAACACCTCTTCTCCGCCATTCTGCAGAGACATGTCACTCTTGTCTTTGGCCTGTCAACCATGTGACCCCTCTGCCTGCTCAGACAAGTCTTACAAACTCTGGTAGCCAGACTATAAATACCCAAAAGCACATACTGAAAACTAGCCTCCTGCCCATAGGCACTCAGCTTTACCCAGACTGTGGGCTGGGAAGCTCACAGTTGCTTTGTCTATCTGTGTCCCCATCTCTGCTGCCAACACATTTCCAGGTAGGGATCTCATGCTCCACTCAGTTGCTCTTCTTTCTTGATGGTCCTGGATTTTCTGTGCCTGCTTCTGAGATGACTTCTTTTAAACCCAATGGAATATCTAAACTCCCCAATCCAGTGTTACAGTCCTGTGCCCTACTTTCTATCCAAAGTCTTCTTAACTCCCACCAAGATTTAGTGGAAGTTAAGAAGACTTTGGATAGAAAAATCATACCAAGTAATTTCATGGTACCAGAAGCACTCAGTGGGTAATGCTCCCACCAAATCTTGCTGGGAGTTAAGAAGACTTTGGATAGAAAAATCATACCAAGTAAATTCATGGTACCACAAGCACTCAGTGGGTAATGTTAGGAAAACTTCTTACCCATAACCAAATACCTTGAGGGAATGAATCTCTGGGCCTTTGGGTCCAGGATCAGAGTCTCAGGAGATAACAAAGTCAAATGATCTACATCATACTTTGGTGAGTAATGACTGGGGTCTTAAAAGCTTGTGAATGGCCATCTAAGGTGCAACTATTGGTCTCTCCCCATCTGGACCAACATTTTTAATTTTTATTGTGAATTGAGTGATAGTTTACATTGGTTTTCCACCATTGTTTCATTGCGATGATTCCAATCTCCTCCGTGCATCACCATTCAACAGTATTTGCTTCTATTCCCTCTGTTTTATTTGTATTTTTGTTTTGTTTTGTTGATGTATAAAAAAACACTCAGGAGTATATAATCATTTACACAACCAAAGGGCACATACTATTCTTGATATATTGGATTAAGTTAAATACAGTATTAGAATTTACCTGTTTTTTGTTTTGTTAACTTTTTGTAATGGGCTACTAGGCAATTTAAAATTACATATGTGACTAAATTCTATCTCTATTGCACAGCTCTTATTTAAACAACAGAGTCAACATAATATCCTGGAATAATTCTTTTTTTTTTTTCTAGAACGACTGGAGCTCATCTCTGTTCTATGTGGTATCAGTGGGGGTGGCTTGACTGGGACTTAAGATGCCCTTTCACTGTGACTCACTCACATGGCTGGTAGTCGATGTTGGCTATCAGTTGAGTATTTGTCTAGGCTTTGGGCCAGGGTCTTAGTTCCTATTCATGCAGACCTGTCCACCAGGGCTTCCTCATAACACAGTGCTGCCTTCCAAAGAGACCAGAAGTAAAAGAAGACAATGTCTTAAAGCCTGAAGCCAAAAATGGGTAATGTGTGATTTGTGTTGTGTGATATTGATCATTCAAGAGAAGACCGCCATATCTCAATAAGAAGACTATAAAAAAATTAGGGGGTTCACACAAGAAGACCTGAATAAATACTTGTTGAATGAATAAAATATAATTATTCCCATTTGATACGTAAGGAACGAGAAGCTTGAAAGACTTAAGCCATTCTCAAGGTCACTGTAGAAATCCTACTACTGGTAACTACAAGCTGATACTGAGGAAACTTATAGGAGCTCTGGTAGCATAGTGGTTACGAATCAGGCTGCGAACCTTAAGGCCAGCAGTTCGAAACTATCAGCCGCTCCGTGGGAGAAAGATGAGGCGTTCTGCTCCCGTAAAGATTTACAGTCTTGGAAACCCTGTACAGGGTCGCTATGGGTCGGAACCGACTCAACAGCACTTAACAACAACAACAACATAGTGAACCAGATCCTGTGTTAAACACTTTACACGGATTCCTCATGTCATTTGCCCAACAACTCAAGTACGTAGATGTTATTATGATCCGTGGAAGAAAGATCTGGTAGTCTGCTCCGGTAAAGATTGTTGTTGTTGTTAAGTGCCATCGAGTCAAGCCTGTATAGGGTTTCTGAGGAGTGGCTAGTGAGTTTGAAATGCTGACCTTGCAGTTAGCAGTTCAGTGCTTATCCTACAACACCATTCTAGGACTCCATAAAGATTACAGTTTAGGAAACCCTATGGGAGTTCCGCTCTGTCACGCTAACTCAATGGCACAGAACAGCAATGAGCACAAGCAGGTGCTCTTGTTGTGTGCCACTGAGTAGCATAGAGTAGTAATCTGCTTAAGAAAAGAGGGGACTGATCTGGAGTTTGTCTTCAAGTTGTGCTGCCCTGGCGACCACACTGTTTTTATTTTGGTTGCCTACGTGGGTGGGATAGCTTGGGAACAGCTAAAGTCACCTCTTCATGTTCCCACTCTATCATTCCCGTGTTCCATACCAATGAGGAAACTAAAGTACAAAGAAATTCAATCACTTCCAAGACTCCATATTTGAAACTAGCAGTACTGGGACTTGACCCTAGATTTCCTGATTTCAGAGCGTGTCTTGTGAGGTGTCTCTGATTGGGTTTGCATTAGCTACCTTTAGGTTAGTAGCCAGGCACTTAACCCTTTGTACCCCACCTGGGGCTCAGTACTTCTGGTCAATGGGAATTGTGTTCGGAGACTACTCTTCGATCCTTCTTAGATAGGATTTCACTAAAACAGCATAGAAAGTGGTGGGGGGCG
>NW_006408620.1:1628083-1631993 GCF_000296735.1 Chrysochloris asiatica
GATTTCAGTTTCCTGAAGAAGCAAACTTCTCATTATTATATCTTTGAGTACTAACAGTGATTTGTTTTCATGCATTCAATAGGTACAATCATTATCTGGAGTCCCTGAGTAGTGTCAACAGTTATGGGCTCAGCTACTAATTAAAAAGTTGGAGGTTCGAATCCACTCTGAGGCTTCTAGGAACAAAATTTAGTCATCTACTTCTGAAAGGTTACAGACATTGAAAACCCAGTGGAGATCGTTCTACTCTGCACTACACGGGGTTACCATGAGTTGAAATCACTCCACAGCAACTGGTTTTGTTTGTTTTTAAAACCATTATCCACTTCTACAGATGAGGAAACTGATGCACACAGAAGCCACTGTATGGCCAAGATCCCTCTGAAACCAAATGGAAGAGCAGATCTCACCCCTCCGTTTGACTTCCAGTCTGAGCTCCTGAATCCTGCATGATCCTCAGCTCCTGAGTTGAAGAGGACTCCGCCACTCATATTCCAGAGGAGGCGCCAGCTCAATATGCCCCGAGCAATCCTTTACTTACCCCTCTTATAATGAGAGCGGGCCAATGGCAGGAACATACAAGGCAGAGAAAATAGATTTCATCATTTCTCTAAAAGTCCGCCTGATCCCTGCAGGTTGGAAAGAAATCTTGAATATAATATCTCTCTTCCTCCTGGAATTCTTTAATATGTTCAGTCAGTCAACTTAATCTTGAGTTGGCCAAGCAATATGTCCATCAGAAAACTGTTTCCAGCTGCAGTGTGGCCTGGAGTGGAAAGGTTTAAATAAGTAGTCACAAGTGCCAAAAGTAGAAAGCACAGATGAGCTGATTGCCTTTACAAGGATATTTATGGCATACCTTTGCTTTTGAATTTTCTTAAGTATGTTCCAATTTGAGTGTTTTATTTTCTTCCCAACATAGATGCAAATTCTTTTTTTATTATTATTATCTTTTTGGTGTTGTTGCTGTTCTTGTTGTAAAAAAATATATATTGACGATACCACATTTGCTAATTCAATATTCTTCATATACACAATTCAGGAAGATAATTTCCTCAGTCATGTTGTACAACCATCACCATTATTCATTGCCAAATTATCCATCCCCATAAACAGAAACTCAATGCTTCCTAAACAACAACTCCCCTGCCCCCCTCTCTCCCGCCCCCGGTAACTCTGATCTCTATATATTCACCTAGTCTTTGTCCTCAGAAACCCTATAAAGGGTCACTATGAGTCGGAACCGACTCATCGGCACTTAATAACAACAACAACATGTAGTTTATACTTGTTGTTATTGTTAAGTACCATCGAGTCAGTTCCTCTATAGGGTTTCCAAGGAGTGGCTGGTGAACTTGAACCTTGTGGTTCAAACCGACTTTGCAGCCCAGTGCATTAACCCACAGTGCCACACCAGGACTCCTTACTTTATACTAGCGAGCTCATATAACGTCTGTCCTTTTGTGATGGACTTATTTTTTGAGTTGTTTTTCTTTTTCCAAATAGCACAAGATCCATGTGGCATGTACTACATCATTTTTCTTCCTACCACCATGAATTCTTAAGATAATGGGATAGAATACAACCAAAAACCAAAACTCTATTGCTACTGAGTCAACTCTGATTCATAGCAACTCTATGTAAGGTTTCTAAAGCTATAAATCTTTACAGGAATGGAAAATCTCCTTTTTGTCCCAAGGAAAAACTGGTGGATTTGAACTGCTGGCCTTGCACTTATCAGTTACAGAATAGAATGGAACGATACAATGTGTTAACTGAAAATTACTTTTTACTTAATTGTTCTATTATAGTTAATATATTCAAATTTTCAAAAATCAAAATGGCATCAAGGGACCCTACCCAGAGAAGCAGTGATGCCTGAGATGGAGGCAGAGACGATGACATGGAGCAATGGAGCAGCTGGGGACTTTAGACCCAGAGAGGAAGAGGGGCTGTGTGCTGATGACTGGGGGGCAGGCTTGTAGTGTATACCCTTTGGTTGGGTGATGATGATGCATGGAGGGGATTGTAACCATGGCAATGAAACGATATATGATAGGATGAATGTAAAACTAACGTTCTGCCATGTAAACTATCACATAATTCACATTAAAACATTTTTTAAAAAAGTCAAAATTGTATACAAAAGATTTTCATTGAGAAGTCTCCCTCCCACCCTGGCCACTCTCTTCAGCCCCTAGATATAATCGTGTTGACTTACAGTTTCTTGTTCATCTTCCATACTTCTTTTATCACATTTTCTTATCAAAATATAAGACAACATCCCTGGGTAGCACAAACAGTTTGCACCCGGAGTTATGGGTCTCATCGTCCTAATTTAAACCAATGTGGTGCAGGGGGTGAGGGAGAGGCTGGATTCATGACCCTTAGGCTCCTGTTGTGGTGTTCTAGAATCCATGCTGTTCTGCAAATCACAAGGTCAGCGGTAAACCTATACAGGGTCTCTTTGAGTTGGAATCAACTCGACGGCGCTTAACAGCAACAACATTGTTGAAGCCTAGAGGTTTCAGAGTAACTTAGACATTTGTGATTTCTTCCACAGCAGCTCTGTGGAACAATGACCTGAAGCTTTGATTCCTTAAAAACAACAGCCAAGAACATTCGATAGAACAGCTGAAATCGACTTGACATGGGTAAAATATAAGAAAATATGACTCTCCTGTGCAATATTGTGTACCTCATGTTGCTGATTTAAGTCTAGCCTGAGGTTCTTCCATATTAAAACACAGAGAACTTCCTTAACTTTTACGACCAAAGCATAGCCCATGTAAGGATGTACTTAGTTTAACAAGTCCCCTATTGATGACACTTGGGTTGTATCCACATTCTTACTATTACAAATGATGCTGCACTGAGAAACTTTGTACCTTTGTGCATTATTTTATACCGTGGGGTATATCAGTAGGATAGATTTCCAGAGCAAGGGTTCAATAGTTCAAAGGATGAAAGCTTTCTCCAGGTTGATTAATGTACCAGCTTGCCCCGCACAAGGGTTAGAATCTTTGGCACTCACTCCAACCATAATGGCAGTGTCTGCCTCCCCACAGCCTTAGCAATAGAGTTGTCAGACTTTTCTCTCTGTGCCAATCTGTGAAGTGATAAATGATATCTCTGTGCAATTTTAATTTGCATTAATCTTATGAGTGAGGTTGAGCATCTTTTCCTAAGAACAGCATATTAAAATCACTTACTGTTGAGTGATGGAAGCTCACTGGGGCTAGTTCAAGCAAATGAAGGGGAAAGTTTTTTATAAGAATTACAGAGGTGCATTGCTAAGCCAAGGGCAGTGATGCAGCCAAGCCTCCAGAAGAGACTGGGTCAAGAAAGTGGAAAACATTAACTCTATTTCTCTCTCTCCTATCCACTTGTGAAATATGTGCCTATGTAGTTTCTTCCCCTCATAGATTCTATGACATCTTCTCAAGGCCAAATACGCACAGAAAGACTCGGGTTGATTTATCTTCCTTCAATAATCCATTCCGAGTCCAATCAGCCATAGTTGAAGGCAGAAGAATGAAGAGAATCTGAAAATGCAATGATGGTTGCTAGGGGCCCAAGTATATCAGATGCCTATGGATGTCTACCAAGAACTTATTAGCCCCTATTCCTCATTCATTACACTTCCAAGTGGGGCTCTTCCAAAAAGACAGCTGACTTTCATTTATCAGAATCTCACTTGGGAGATAGTCTACTGTTTTCTTTTCCTCATGGGTTAGAGGAATAATGAACATAGAATTCTACATTAGCTATAAGTAATTTCAATTTAAACCAGTTTAGCAAAGGGGTAGGAGGCAGGGATTAAGTACATTGCTAACTAAAAGCCTAGAGTTCTGATGTGGCTCTGTAGGCTAAGCACTGGACTGTTAACTGCAAGGTCAGCAGTTCAAAC
>NW_006408620.1:1632960-1651793 GCF_000296735.1 Chrysochloris asiatica
CACTAAAATTTAAAAGAGTGATAACAATAAATACTGGTAACAATGCAGAGAAACGGGATCACATATACATTGCTGATGGAAATGTAAAACAGCATAGGTATTCCCGGAAAGGTTATAACAATTTCTTACAAAACTAAATATGCACTTATCCTCTGAGCCCAACAACTGCGCTCTTGGGCATTTAGCCTGGAGAAATTAAAACTTACGCTCACAAAAAAATACGTATGCACAAATATTCATAGCAACATTATTTATAATGGCCAAAAAATCTAGGAACAATTTAAATGTCTTTCAGAAAGTGAATAATTTAAAAACTGTATAGTACATCCATACATTAGTACACTAGAAGTACTATTCAGAAACAAAGAGCAATGAACTACTGATACACACAGAACTAGATATTGTGTGTATAAAGAAAAATATTTGAAGTGGAAAAAAAGTCCATCTGAAAGGTTACATGCTGTCTGATTCCACTTATATAAGGTTGATATTGTGCATAGTTGAATCAGTTCTGATCCACAGTGACCCTATATTGTTGCTGTTAGGTACCACTGAGTTGGTCCTGACTCATAACGACCCAAGGGTTTAGGGTTCCCAAGGAATGGCTGGTGAGCTTAAACTGCCGACCTTGCAGTTTAAACCAACCTTGCAGTCCAGCGCATTAACCCACAGCGCCACACCAAGACTCCATATAATAATAACCCTATAAAATGACAAAGTAATAAAAATGGAGAATATATTAGTAGGGTGGTGAGATCGTGGAGGGAGATGGCTGCGTCTAAAAGGTGATACAAGGAACGCTTGTAATGATAGACTCATTCTGCATCTTGCTACAATTGTGATCGCATGAATTTAAATATGATAAATTTGTATAGAGCTAACTACAGCCAGAGTGTTCCTTAGAGGGCAAGATGGCCAGACTTCGTCTCTCATACTTTGGACATATTGTCAGGAGGGACCAGTTGCTGGAGAAGAATATCATGTTTGGTAAGGTGTAAGGTCAGAGAAAAAGAGGAAGACCCCCAGCGAGATGGATTGGCCACGTGGTAGCATCAATGGACTCAAGCGTGGCAACAGTAGTGAGGTTGGCCCAGGATCGGGCAGTGTTTCGTTCCGCTGTGCAAAGGGTTGCTATGAGCCAATACCGACTCAATGGCACCTAACAACAACAACAACTGCATACATACACAGGAGCACTTGAAACACTGGTGAAATCTGAATAAGAACAGTTGATTGTATAAATGTCAATATTCTGGTTGTGATATTGCACTATAGCTACATAAGATAAAACTAGAGGAAGAGTAGATGGGATCTCGGCATTATTTTTGACAATTGCGTGTGAATCTACAATGATCTCAAAACAAAATTTTGCTTAAATGTATATTACATGTCCTCTCTCAAGAAGTTTAGAATGACTATATGGAAAGTGACAGATAAAATCAGAAAAAAATGAGGAAGTAAAAGAGCTGAACAGAAAAGTTCAAAAGGTAGCTAGAGCAGACAAAGTATCATAACGAAATATGCAAAGACTTGGAGTTAGAAAACCTAAAGGGAAGAACATGCTCAGCATTGCTCAAATTGAAAAAAAAAAAAAAAAAAAAAAAACTGAAGAAAAAATTTAAGCCTCGACTTACAAAATTGAAGGACTCCATGGACAAAATATTGACTGATACAGAAAACATCAAAAGAAGATGTAAGGCACAAGAAGAAGCAGGACATAACTAGATCTATGCACACTGATGTTCAGCACAGCACTATTCACAATAGCAAAAGGATGGCGACAACCTAAATGTCCATCAGTGGAACAATGGCTAAACAAACTTCGGTACATACAATGGACTACCATGCAGAGGTGAAGAATCATGATGAATCTGTGAAGCACCTCATAACATGGATGAACCTGGAGGACATTATACTAAGTGAAACAAGTCAATCACAAAAGGACAAATATTGTATGAGACCACTATTATAAAAACTCAAGAAAATATTTTCATACTAAAAGAAGCCTTTGATGGTTACCAGGGACAGGAGGGAAGGGAGAGTAGTTCACTGGCTAGAGGGTAGACACATGCTAACTTGGGTGACGGGGAGGGCAATATGCAAGAAGAGGGTGTTGACAGAAGAATGATGAAAATAGGTGAAGACAAACTCAACCTTGGAACAGCAGTGTTCTATGGGTAGATACATGGCAGACACAGGCTAAATGGGTATCAGAGGAAGAGTGGGATATATATGGTGGTGGTGGAGGTGGTGGTGTTGGTGTACCACCAACTGGTTCTGATTCATAAAAACCTTGTGTAGGGTTTCCAAGGCTATAAATCTTTCTAGGAGCAGAAAGCCTCATCTTTCTCCTGCGGAGCAACGGTAGATTTGAACTTCTGATCTTGCAGATAGCAGCCCAGCTCATAATCCACTACACTACCATGGCCCCTTGGGATATATGTACATACTTTTATATCCCACAAATATATTAGTTTGAAATAAATATTTGTACATGGGTAACCACAGGGAGGAAGCTGGACAACAGTTGTTGCGTGGGAAGGGATTGCAATAAGGAGGTGAAACAAAGTGTCTGATTTGTTGAATGTAAAACTGATGATCTTGTCCGTAAACCTTCACTCAACTCACAATAAAAATTTAAAAAGCACTTGGAAGTAGGAACTTAAACAGATACTTGTACATCCATGTTCATAGCAGATTATTCACAATGGCAAAAGGGAGGAAACAACTCAGATGTCTATCAACAGATGAATGGATAAACAAAATGTGATATATACATGCAATTAAAATTACTCAGCCACATAAAGAAATGAAATTCTCATATACGCTATGCCAGTAAGGATCTATCTTGGGGGGAAAGCATGCTAAAAAAAAATAATAATCTGGAAACAAAATGACAAATACTGTGTGATCCCACATATCTGAAATATCTAGAATAGGTAAACACACAAAGACAGAAAGCAGAGGTTACCAAGTCTGAAGTAATGGGAGTTGGGGAGCTATTGCTTAAGAAGCACTGAGTTCCTATTTGGATTGGTAAAAAACTTTTGGAAATAGTAATAGTTTACATGGTAAACTATTGCAATTTATCATAATAGTTTTGTTGTTGTTGTTAAGTGCCATGGAGTCAGTTCTGACCGATAGGGTTTCTGAGGAGCAGCTGGTAAGCTTGAATCACTGACCCTGCAGTTCAAACGGCTTTGCAGTCAGACACATTAACCCACAACACCACACATGGTAGTAAATGTAATTTTAAAAAGAAGATGCAAGGAATACACAGAGTCACTGTACTAAAAACAAATGGTCACAGCGTTCAACCACACCAAGAGGTAGCATAGGATCAAGAACCAATGGTACTGAAGGAGGAAGTCCAAGCTACACTGAAGGCATAGGCAGAAAAACAAGGCTCCAAGAATTGAGAGAATACAAGTTGAAATCTTTCAACAAAATGAGCCACCTAAGAATTCATAAAAGGAGCTCTGGTAGCATAGTGGTTACGAGTCAGGCTGCGAACCTTAAGGTCAGCAGTTCAAAACTACCAGCTGTTCCATAGGAGAAAGATGAGGCTTTCTGCTCCCATAAAGATTTATAGCCTCAGAAACCCTGAACAGGGTCGCTATGAGTCAGAACGGACTCCACGGCACATAATCACCACCAAGAATTCGTAAAACAGAGGTGCTTGTTCATATATGCCAAGAAATTTGGAGGACAACTATCTGGTCAACTAACTGATTGGAAGAGATATATATTTGTGCCCATTCAAAAGAAAAGTAACCCAACAGAACACAGATATCATCGAACAATGTCATTACTGTCACATGCCAGTTAATTTTTGCTGAAGGGAATTTAAAAATGATTGCAACAGTACATTGGCAGGGAACTGTCAGAAATCCAAGCTGGATTTAGAGGAGAACGTGGAACCAGAGATATCATTGCTGACATCAGATGGATTGTGGCTGAAAGCAGAGAATACCAGAAAGATGTTTACCTGTGCTTTATTGACTATGCAAAGACCTTTGATTGTGTGGACCATGACAAGCTATGTATGGCTGACACTGTGAAGAATGGGTATTCCCAAACACTTTATTGTATTCATGAGGAACCATGCATAGACCAAGAGACAGTAATTCCAACAGAGAAAGGGGATACTGAATGGTTTAAAATCAGGAAAGTTGTGTGTCAGGGTTGTATTCTTTCACCATACTTATTCAATCTGTATGATGAATAATCTGAGAACCTGGATTTTATAAAGAAGAATACTCTGATAGGATTAGAGGAAGACTGATTAATAATCTGTGATATGCAGATGATGCAATCTTGCTTGCTGATGTGAAAAGGACTTAAAATATTTACTGATGAAGATCAAAGACAACAGCCTTCAGTATGGATTGCACCTCAGTGTAAATAAAATGAAAATCCTCACACTAGACCTATAAATAGCATCATGATAAATGGAGATAAGATCAAAGATGTCAAAGACTTCATTTTTCTTGGATTCACAACCAATACTCATGCAAGCAGCAGTGAAGAAATCAGACAACATATTGCATTAGGCAAATCTGCTGCACAAGACCTCTTTAAAGTGTTCAAGAGCAAAGATATCATTATTTTTTTTTTTTAGAAGATTCCATGGTTTAATATTTAAAATTTGCCAGCTTTCAGTGGACTCTCCACCTTGGTAGCCGAAAGCATATAAAGATATAACAGGACAAAGGAGCTTGTTTGACAAAAGCAAGCTGGCAGGTGACGGCTACGTATTTAATGTATCTTGGTTTAGGAAAACGAGAATATCGATTAGCGGCCAAACAATCCCCAGAATGAAAATTGCCATTCAGAGTCTGCACAATCTCTTTTCTTCGTGTTAGTGGTCTTGGAATGCTTGTCTTGGCCTGAAAGTTTTGAGGCTCTAGTCAGGGGTTGTTTATTTGTTTTTGTTTGAAAGAGCTAGAAGGGGGGCGGAGTTTAGACACTTTGAGATTAGGATTATTTGCAAGATTTGTTTGACTGGATGTTAGCTGAAAATTTGATGGATTGCATGGTGTGGTTATCAGCGACTTCTTACAAGTGGCAGTCTTACTTGGAGACGATTCAGAGACTGGAGGAGGTACCAAAGAATTCAAAATGGATGGCTTTAGAAGTTGCAAGGCCTTAGGCTGGGACACAGAGCCCACAGGAAAAGACTGATTTCTTACAACTCTGTTAGTCTGGTTGGCTGTACTTGACTGGGGAAGTGTTTGCACAGAAGTAGGTACAAATTGCATGTCATTAATGTTATTATTTGCCAAATGGTAAGGCTCTGAAGCATTCATGGTTGTGCTCTGGTTTGCTTCAGAGGGTGCACTTTTACTAGTGAATTGTGGGCTTGACGAAAAAGGCAGTTCATCCAGACCAGACTTGCTTTCTTGTTGCCAGGCATGTGTGAAGCTTTCGTCCAGATGTGCATCTCCCTGATGTGTGCCCTGGGGAGCACGTTCACTGTGGCTTTATTAGTTTTCCCTGGGCGTGCTCTGTGGATCTGGGAAGGCTGCTGGAAGGCGGTAGTACTTGAGGTGAAATTCTTCTCCAAAGTGTTTGGGTATATTTATCAGCATATGTGCATTTTTCCTCTTTAGATTTTTGGTGGCAATTACACCGGGTTGCGAGCTGATGTTCTAATAGTTGGATTTTTTTCATCCTTTTTCTTTATCTCCTCATTAAGTTGTTTAATTTCATTTAATAAATCTTCATTCTTATACACCTGATCGCTGTCATCTGGTTCTGGACTAGATGGTAATGACAGCTGATCATCATGCAATGAACCACTTCCATCGTGCTGATGCAACAGACGTTTCAGTTTCCGTAACTGACTTTTTACGGCAGTGCAATCCTAGACCATGTGCCAGAGGGTCCTTTCATCCAGTATCACAATATTTTCTGGAACATCTACAAACATCTTCTGAGCCTGGAAAAAGGGCGTCCCTCCATAGCCTTCAAAATGACTCAAAGGGGATTCTCTATAAGGAGACCCTCTGCTCAGGTAACTTTTTCCATGATGGTGATAGTGGTCAGGATGGCTGAGGTGGTAGTGCTCCTGGGCACTCCACCTCTGGGGTGGCCTTTTCCAAAATCCTTCCTGAGACTGCCCAACATTTCTGTCTGATCGGTTAAAGCGGTTCATATTGTCACACTCCACATTCTCAATAGATGTATCCTCAGGCAGATCCACATCAAGCATAAGGTCGTCATCCTCAAGGTCACACGATTCAGGATTATTCAGAATATCTATGCTGTTCATCTCAGAGGACTCATAGCTCCCAACCGGATGCACATTTCCAATAGGCTCCAAGCCCTCTTCGTCCCATATGTATGTTCCATCAGAGCTATCAGATGGAGAAAGTTCAAAGGAAGAACCAGCTCTGTAATCTGTATCTGGTGAAATCAAGTTAGTCCCAGAAGTATGATTTGTACATTCACTCCTGTCAGTTACATTTATATCTATCCATTAATCAGTTTTACTGAAAGATTTTTCGTTTTCCGTAGGAGAATCAAATGTATCCTTGGATGGTACATTTTCATGCTTTTCTTCTTTTAGAGAAATTTCTTCTGGAGTTATTTGAGTCCTGTTAGAGTCTTCAATATCTATAAAATCATCACTGAAGTCTTCACTTAAATCATTCTTATCAGAAGATGACAAAGAAGACAAGGAAATATCATCCACATCATCAGTCAGATATCTGATCTTAGCATCATTCTTCATTGTCTGATCATTTTCTGCTCTATAACCATCATTTTCAATTAGTTCTTGGTCCTTATTAGTAGCTCTATCATTAGCAAAAACTGTAGCATGTTCCTCTACACACTTGTCAGCAGGTAAATTTTTATTACTGTCAACTGTGACACTCCCAGCAAATGGCGGTCTTCTGGATTTCAGTAACGAGGGATGAACCATCCTATAACCCAAAGTGGAAGTTACACCAGGGCCATTCGGTAAAACCAACTTCTCTCCAACAGCAGGATAAGATCTGTTAAATCCATATCCTAAATGTGCGTTCCAACTCATAGTGACCCTATATAGGGTTTCTGAGATTGTAAATCTTTATGGGAGCAGAAAGCCTCATCTTTCTCCTTTGGAACTTCTGGTAGTTTTGAACTGCTGACCTTGAGGTTAGCAGCCCGACTTGTAACCCCTACATTACCAGAGATCTTTACAGGGTTATTACAAGTCAGAAATGACTCAATGGCCATGGGTTAAATTTCAAATGGAAAGGACAGAGGTTGTTGACTTGTGTTTTCTCTATGAAGTAAAGTCACCTCTTGGGACTAAAGAGATACAATTGGGTCAGGGTTTGAGGAAAGGGATAATAACACCTATGCCATAGGAAAAAGAGTAGTTTAAGGATTTGTAAAAGGATTGTGGATTAGCATAAGGATGGAAGCTGGTTGCTGTTGAGATAGTTCCAACTCTTAGCGAACCATAAGTTTTTTTTTTGTTTTAGTTTTGGTTTTATTTATTTATTTTAAGTTTCTATTATGAATTGGGTGATAGTTCACATGGGAGAACATCAGCTTTACATTCATCCTATCGTATTGTGTTTCATTGTAAGGATTACAATCCCCTCCATGCATCATCATTCAACAGCATTTGCTTCCATCCCCTCAGGTTTTTGTTTTTGTTTTTGATGTACACCAAAGCACTCAGGAATATACAACCAAAGGGCACACCCCGCAAGCCCGCTCCCCGACCATCAGCATGCAGCCCCTCTCCCTCCCTGAGTCCAGGGTCCCCAGCCACTCCATCTCTCCACGTCATCATCTCTGCCTCCATCTCTGGTGTCACTGCTTCTCTGGATAGGGTCCCACATTCCACTCTTCTCCCTTGATGGTCCCAGGGTCCTCCACTCCTGGACTGCAAGATCAACCACTCCCCTCTTTTTGTTACAAAACATCTACCTTTACATTTGCAACACTCACAATCAGTCCTGATAGCAATTATTTACTATTGAGCCACAAGAGTCTTATCCCCATCTCCTTCACCAGCCCTGTCCAGACAGGTTGGAAACCACTCAGTGGAGATTCTACCTTCCCCCATACCCTCTGAAACTAAGCATGTAAGCCAGTCACTTCCTGCCTTTGTAGTCCCCCCATTTTGGGTAGCCAATGTCTGAGTTGCCCATCTCTGTCAACCCTGTATACTGAGGAGGTGGGAATAATCCTCACTATAAAGATTCATTCCCTCTTTTGAGTTACTACATCCATAAGTATAGTGAAGCATAAGTTTTTGTAGGCTATAAACTTCCTGTGAAAGCCCCCTAGTGGCATTGTTTTGAAATCCTTGAGTACTAACCAAAGGAGTTCTCAGTTCAAACCCACCAGCCACTAATGGAAGGAAGATATGGCAATCTGCTTTCATAAAGATTTACAGCCTTGGAAACCCCATGGGGCAGTTCTACTCTGTTCTAGGGTTACTATGGGTTGGAATCAAATCAACAGCAATGGATTTGGTTTGGGTTTAATCTTCACAGGAGCACCCAAACTCAACCACAGGACCATCAGGGCTCCTTATGGTGTTAGTGAAGAACACTGAGTACACCATGGACTTCCAGAACAATGAACAAATCTGTCTTTGAAGATGTACAACCAGAATGTACTTTCGACATATCATCCTTCAGGAAGACCCAATCCCAGGAGAAAGATGTCACGTTTGGTAGAGAGGAAGACCCGCAATGGGATGGACTGACACAGTGACCGGAAATTGGGCCTCAAGCACAGCATCAGTTGTGAGGATGGTGCAGGACCAGGTAGCATGTCGCTCTGTTGTATGTAAGATGCTATGAGTAGGAGCCAACTTGATAACCCTTAATAAGAGCCCAAGGATGGAAACCAAGGGTTTTCCATGAAGCCAAACTTTTTGGTGCTGGGGTTTCTTTCTGGTCATTCTGAACAGTCTGGCAGTAGGAACTGAGAAAGTGGCTGGACAGAAGGGCAGAGGTGTGCAAAAATTGGATCACTGGTCATTTGACTGACCATGGACTCCCACCTGTGGGAAAAGGTAAAGTCAAGAGGAGTGAAGGGACCAGTGGGCATGATGAGGTTGAAAAATAGGTGAAGTGGGAATGAAGGTGTGGAAGAGGTGGAAAGATAGGGAGTTCTGGTGTGCAGCTGTAGGATAAGCACTGGCCTGCAAGTGGTGGTTCAAACCTCGGAAACGCTACACAGGGTCACTATGAGTTGGAACTGACTCGATGGCACTTAACAACAACAGTCTGTGCAGGATGTCTGATGGCACAGTATGCTGTGTACGCACTCAGCTCCTAACCAAAAGGTCAGTAGTTTAAATCCAGGAGCCACTCCACGGAATGTGGCAGTCTGCTCCTGTGACAATGTAGTCTTAAGAACCCTGAGGGACAGTTCTCCTCTGTCCTGTCCTGTCTGGTCTGATTGACTTGTTAGCAGTGTTGGTGTTACTGCTTCCCTGAGGTGCTCCAAGAAGGAAGGGAAACATACTCTCAGAGAAGATTTAACACCGGTTGTTGACACTGGTGTTAGATGCGGTGAGTTGATTTTGACTCGTGGTGACCTTGTGTAGGGTTTCCAAAGCTATAAATATTTCTGCAGGATCAGAAAGACTCATCTTTCTCCCATGGAACAGCTGGTGAGCTCGAACAAGCTACCTTGAGGTTTGCAGTCTTGTGCTTATCCTGCAGAACCACCATGCTCCCACAATAGGGCAGCAAGAAAGAAAAATCAAGTTGGGAGGCAGTAAAAGACATGCAGAGAAGATGCAAAGAAATGGGCAGACAGGACCAGTCATGTGCGTGGCAAAGTTCGGGTCTCATTGCTGGGAGTATAGGAGCATAGCATTGAAAATGAAGGTAGGCCATATTGCTCATTTTTCATTGATTGTGTGTCAGTTTGGGATTTTATACTTTTGTAAAGGCAATGGGTAATGAAGTATGTCTATAAAAATAAGGTCCGCTAGGATGTTTAGGGAGTCGTTACAAAATAACAAGGAAATCAATGGGGTTTCACTTGCTGAAAAACTGCTAGGAGAAAAAGAGGGCGATGTGGGAGTTGGTTTCCACTGCGTGGAGGGTTGTCGTAGGAAAAATGAAATTTGATTTATCCCAGAAGAAAAGGCTAATTGATGGAAGTTATGGAAATTAGAGGGAACTGGATTTAGCTCAACATAAAGAGAAACTCTCCTAGCAGAAGGCTGACTTCTGTCTTTCAGAGGTTCAGATGCCTGTGGCTATGAAACCAAAGGATCTTAGCTTAGTCATTCCTTTCTCCCTAACACCCATTCCATCAAATTACTGAGAAGCTCTAATTCACAGCAAGGTCTGCCTTACAGAGACTGGAAACCTCTTGGTAACACATCTTTTGATTTTATTTCTTGAGGTTCTTCCCTTGGTAAGAATGGTCTCCAGTGTTACTTTCTTCTGTTAGTCTCTTTCTTGAAATGTGGCTGAGCATGGAACTAAGTATACTGCAAGAGTCATATTCACACCACGCCAGAAAGAGCCAATTGCATAATTGTATCATTCAGAAGACCTTGAATGTAAGCATCAGAAATGAACTGTGGCTACATCAAGCAAAATAAAATAAAATGAATTAGAGTATTAAGTAGCCCACAGTAAGACTGAAAGTCAGTCCTTGATATCAGGGACCAGGGAAAGTCTGGAGATATGAGAAGCAGAAATAGATGTACCTATATAGGGTGTACATCTGTGAATGCATACCTATAAAGCCACTATACTGTAAAATCATCTTCACAGGAAGCCAGCTCCACAACCTTATCTCTCCTTCTCCTCGGGTACCATCTTCTAAACAGCGTTAGCATTAGTATAGTTGGCTATCTCGACACACGATGATAGCTTTGTGATCTCAACTCCAACAACATTTGCCACATCCTGGATGTGGTCATCAATCAGAGTTGTTTTTTTAGAAAGATACTAGAATAGACACTTCCACCTACTGATGTTGTTGTTGTTGTCAGGTGCCATCAAGTCAGAACCGACTCACAGCGACCCCATGCACAGCAGAACGAAGCAATGTCCGATCCTGAGCCAACCTCACCACTGCAGCCACACTTGACGCCATCAATGATGCCACCTGGCTGATCCATCTCGTTGGGGGTCTTCCTCTTTTTCTCTGACCCTCCATCTTACCCAGCATGACATCCTTCTCCAGCGACTGTTCTCTCCTGACAATATGTCCAAAGTATGAGAGACGAAGCTTAGCCATCCTGGCCTCCAAGGAGCAGTCTGGCTGCACTTCTTCCAAAATAGATCTATTGGTTCTTTTGGCAGTCCATGGCACTTTTAGTATTTTCCTCTAACACCACAACTCAAAGGCATCAATTCTTCTATGGTCTTCCTTATTCACTGTCCAGCTTTCGCATCCATATGAGGTTATTGAAAATGCCATGGCTTGGGTCAGGCGCACCTTAGTCCTCAAGCTGACATCTCTGTTCTTCAGCACTTTAAAAAGTTCCTGTGCAGCAGATTTGCCCAATGCAATACGTCATCTGATCTCTTGACTGCTGCTTCCGCGAGTGTTAGTTTCCTATCATTCCACCTCTTCCGCACCTTCATTCCCACTTCACCTATTTTTCAACCTCATCACGGCCACTGGTCCCTTCACTCCTCTTGACTTTACCTTTTCCCACAGGTGGGAGTCCGTGGTCAGTCAAATGACCAGTGATCCAATTTTTGCATACCTCTGGCCTTCTTTCCAGCCACTTTCTCAGTTCCTACTGCCAGACTGTTCAGAATGACCAGAAAGAAACCCCTGCACCAAAAAGTTTGGCTTCATGAAAAACCCTTGGTTTCCATCCTTGTGGCTCTTATTAAGGGTTATCAAGTTGGCTCCTACTCATAGCATCTTACATACAACAGAACAACATGCTACCTGGTCCTGCACCATCCTCACAACTGATGCTGTGCTTGAGGCCCAAGTTCCGGTCACTGTGTCAGTCCATCCCATTGCGGGTCTTCCACTCTACCAAACGTGAAGTCTTTCTCCTGGGATTGGGTCTTCCTGAAGGATGATATGTCGAAAGTACATTCTGGTTGTACATCTTCAAAGACAGATTTGTTCATTGTTCTAGAAGTCCATGGTATACTCAGTGTTCTTCACTAACACATAAGGAGTCCCAGTGGTCCTGTGGTTGAGTTTGGGTGCTCCCGTGAAGATTAAACCCAAACCAAATCCATTGCTGTTGATTTGATTCAAACCCATAGTAACCCTAGAACAGAGCAGAACTGCCCCATGGGGTTTCCAAGGCTGTAAATCTTTATGAAAGCAGATTGCCACATCTTCCTCCCATAAGCAGCTGGTGGGTTTGAACTGAGGACCTTATTAGTTAGCAGTCAAGTACTGTACAGGGTCGCTATGAGTCGGAACCAACTCCACAGCACATAACAGCAACAACAACAACTTCATAAGTGCACCACTAGGAGTGCACAAATTACAGAGGCATTAATATAGTCATAAGAAAACTAAAACATGGGTGGAATTCTTTATATCAAATAGAGTCCTGCTGTGGCGCTGGGGGTTAATGCACTGGACGGCAAAGTCAATTTGAACCCCAAGGTCGGCGGTTCAAGTTCACCAACAGCTCCTCAGAAACCCTATGCAGGGTCGCTATGGGTCAGAATCAACTCAATGACATTCAATAACAACAATATCTTATCCTAGGTTCCTTCAAAAATCAGAGCTGAGACAAGTATGTAGACAGCTTAATTCTGAAGGAGATTCCGAGGAAGCAGAGGACTGAGAGAGCAAACCAGAGAAGGAATGAGAGCTAATTCAAGGACATGTGACTGAGTTGGTTGCCTATGTGGGCAACTGGTGGCCCCTCAGAGGAATTATGCAGAGCCCACACCTGTGTATAGCTGGGCGCCATAGTTAGGAATAAAGTATAAAGCCACCACGCGCCTGACAGTTTTAGTGGCGCTTCCAGACTAAGACAGACTAGGAAGAAAGACCAAATGATCTACTTCTGAAGATGAACAACGGAAACTCTCTGAATCCCAACAGAACATTGTCCAACTTGCTTTCTTTGGACACATCATCAGGATGACTAGGTGTCTGGAGAGCAGGGGAGGCTCTTTGGGTGAAGGATAGGAACAGTCGCCATAGTGATGGACTTGGGCAAGCTGATCGTTATGGTGATGTCACAGGACCAGGAAATACCTCAGTCTGTTGACCATAAGGTCACCATAAACTGGAGTTAACAGGATGGCAACTAACAAGAAGAAGATATGAGAAATAACAACAAAGTATCACATACATCTTTGATGGTTTAGCTGGGAGTTTTATTACATAGTGAAATAGTACTTTGCAACCTTATCTTATTCCAGTCCTGATAGCCATACCCATACTCCAAGATCCAAAGTAACCCCCATCCTATTCCATGCTAATCCTTCTAGCAGGTTCTGTACCCTATGCACATCTCCTTTGGGACTTCTGGTCATCAAATATTCCACCAATTTCATGAATCTTCAACCAGACTTCCAGAATGCACCAAAGCAGTTTCTCTTTCTTCCTTCATACAACACAGCGTCAGAGAGCCTTCTCTTCCCCCAGCATTAGTGCTTGAAATGTAACCAAGAAGTTCTCTTGGTCTTGTTTGCAGCTGCAGCTTGACACTGCTATCGAATGTCTGGCCCTATTATTGATTGATGCATTGCCCTGTCTTTTTCCACCTTCCATAAATGTGCTCTGAAAATCTAGCCCTCAAGGAGGATGCTTTATGTAGTGATATTTCTTCATTGCTTACCTCCCGCTCCTTTTTATTATTGCAAGCATGTACCACTTCTCTTGGACTTGCTTCCTTTCCAAAGCTCATGCCATGAAATCCTGACTAATTTTCTGAATTGCCTGAAATCTGAGTAGTAGTTAGGATTCTATCCATTCTATCCATTCAGGCACAGTTTGATCTAGGGTCTCCAATGATGTCCTCAGAAAGCATTCTTTTCATCTCTTATCTCTGCTTTTCTCAGTGTTGACTTCATCCTCAAACAGACACTGCGCAGGTAACATCCCTAGAAGTCCCAAGCTTAGTCCTACTGGCTTAGTAAATAACCCCAAAGGAAATAGAGCCTTTTCTTTCCCCCATTAATTCAGCAAATTGGAGCTGGCTTCATGAGTGTATGAGTTTCCTGCAGTTGCTACAACAAAATACCACAAATTGGGTGGCTTAACACAACAAAAATGTATTCTGTCACAGTTCTGTAATCCCGAAGTCCAAATCAAGGTGTCTGCAATGCCACACTCCCTCTAGAGGCCACAGTGGAGAATCCTTCTTTGCTTTTTCCAACTTCTGGTGGTTGCTGGGATTCCCACAGTTCATCGCGTCAATCTCTGCTTCCATCATCCCATAGCCTTCTTCTGTGTGTCTGTGTCTCCTCTTCTTCTGTCTCTTATAAGGATACTTGCCACTGCATTTCAGGCTGACTCTCATATTCCAGAATGATCTCATCTTAGGATATTTAGCTTAGTGAGATCTGCATGGAATTTTTTTTCCAAATAAGGTAACATCACAAAGTCTAGTAGACATACCTTTTGGGGGGCAATCAACGCACGGCAGTGGACATGAGCCCTTCTGTTGACAACAGAACATTCTGTTGTTGTTGTTGTTGTTGTTGTTAAGTGTCGTTGAGTAAGTTCAGACTCACAGCAACCCTTTGTAGGGTTTCCGAGAAGTGGCTAGTGAGTTTGAACTGCTGACCTTGCAGTCAAGTGCTTATCCTACAGCACAAGACTCTGTTGCTGTGATTTGGTGATGATTTGCCATAGAGCCGACTCATAGTGACCCTGCATAGGGTTTCCGAAGCGATAAATCTTTACAGGAGAAGAACGCCTCCGTGGAACAGCTGGTAGTTTCCAACTGATGACTTTGAGGTTAGCAACCTGATTCGTAACCACTACACTACCAGGGCTGTTGTAGCTGTCACCATCTTGAAATGTTAAATGACTTTTGTACATGAGACCCAGATCCTCGCTTTGCATTGCTGGTATTTTTGTTGTATGCCCTAGGGTCAGTTCTGACTCATAGCCACTACAAGGTATCAGAGAGCAACTGACATGTTTGCACAGCCAACCTTGTGGTTACCAGTCCAGTGCTTATCCTACAGCACTATAGCAGAGATTTGTACTAAGCCTTGCAGTCCTCATCTTGGGGCAGATAGCAAGAGGATCACATGGGATTTAGTCTTGGACACTCTCTGGACCACAAGACCCTAGATTGCATCTCTACCCCATCAATCTAGGATAAGGATTGGATAAAAATTAAAGACATATAGGGTACTGAGGAGCATCTGCCTACGGATGCCCTGACGTGTGCAAACAGTCAACGTATTTGGCTACTTACCAAAAGGTCTATCAAGAGGTGTCTCTGAAGGAAGAACTGGTGAGCTACTTCTGGAAAACCAACCACTGAAAAATCCTCTAGGACAACTCTGATGCACATGGAGTTGCCACAAGTCAGAATCTGCTCTGTGGCAACTGCGTGTGATTTTGCTGTTTAATGGAGTATCTTGTGTGAGGTATGTTATTGCTGTTGTTAAGTGCCATGGAGTCGGTTCCAACTCACAGCGACCCTGTATACAGTTTCCTAGGCTGTAAATCTTTGCAGAAGCACAAAATCTCGTCTTTCTCCTATGGAATACTGACCTTGTGGTTTGGAGTCCAGTGCTTATCCTATGGAGCCACTATGTTCTCCATAAGGTATGTAGGTAAACTTTCAACTGAACACTAATAAAAAGACACTAGGTAAGGAATAAAGTGAAAGAAAATGCTGAAGAAAAAGGGAAGAGCAGGTGCAGAGAACTAAAGGTGAGAGAACAGGACACATGTTTGGGGAACTTGCTTGTCAGACTTCATGCTTCTAGAGCCAGAACCATACATCATATTCATTGTTCTGACCACAAGGTGTATTCCCAACTGGGCTGGATGAGCTGGGAGGTGGGGTGGGGGCCCCTAACCAAAGTGGTAGGAAACAGACAGGGTGTCTAAAATGATACAGTCCCCTCTCACCAACGCTCTTGGCACTTCCCCTCTTTGGTTCTTTTTGTCTGATTGGTCAGGACTAGGCCCAGGGCAATGGTTCCTCTAGACACTTCCTGTACCTCTGAAAGACAAAGATGTCAGCAAAAAAAAAAGAAGAAGAAGAAGAAGAAGAACCTACTAGAAACTCAGAGTTTAGTCACTCAAGGCTTTCTGATTGTAGAGCTCCAATGTAAGAAAATCAAGGCATTTCAAATAAGTAGAGAGGAGATGATGAGGTCATCAATAAAAGGTGTTAGATACCCACTCAGAAACTAAAACACAAAACAACAAAAAAACTGAGTCCTTACTTCACTCCTTTGTTGTTGTTAGGTCCCATCGAGTCGGTACTGACTCATAGTGACCCTGTGCACAAAAGAACAAAACACTGCCCAGTCCTGGGCCAACCTCACAATCGTTGCTATATCTGAGCCCATTGATGCTGCCACTGTGCCAATCCATTTCACAGGGGGTCTTCCTCTTTTTCTTTAACACCTCCCCCCCCCACTTTACCAAACATGATATCCTTCTCTAGTGACTGGTTCCTCCATGTCCGAAGTATGAAAGATGAAGTCTGGTCATCGTGGCCCCCAAGGAGTACTCTGGCTGTACTCCCTGCAACGCAGATTGGTTTGTTCTTTTGGCAATCCATGACACTTTCAATATTCTCCTCCATAACAAAGTTATATAGGGTTTCCAATGAGTGGCTGGTGAGTTTGAACCGTCAACCTTGCAGTTCAAACCAACCTTGTAGTCCAGTGCATTAATCCACAGAGCCACACCAGGGCTCCAGCTTACGAATTCTAGGCATTAGTGAGCTGAAATGGACTGATACTGACCATCTTGAATCTGGTAATCATATGGTTTACTAAGCTAGGAATGACAAATTGAAGAGTAATAGCATCACGTTCATTGTCAAAAAGAGCATTTCAAGATCTATCTTGAAGTAAAATGCTGTCTGCAATAGGATAATATCCACACACCTAACAAAGAAGACCAGTTAATACCACTATTAATCAAATTTACACCAACCACAAAAGTCAGTGATGATGAAATTGAAGAATTCTATCAACTTCTCCAGTCTAAAATTGACCAAACATACAATCAAGATGTATGGATAATTACTGCTGATTAGAATGCAAAGGTTGGAAACAAAAAAGAAAATTTGGTCTTGGTGATAGAAATGATGCTGGAGATTGAAAGATAGACTTTTGCAAGGACAATAACTTATTCACTGAAAATACCTTTTTAAACAACTAAAGGACTCTTGGTGTGGCACTATAGGGTAAGCATTGAACTGTGAACCATGATGAGTCAGTGCTGCAAACCCACCAGCCACACCTAGGATGGGTCGCTATGAGTTGGAACAGACTCGACAGCACTTAACAACAATAACAACATTCCACATGGACCTCAACAGATGGAATACGTAGGAATCAAATTGACTACATCTTTGGAAAGAGATGGTGGAAAAACAACATCATCATCCAAAACAAGGCCAGGGCCTACTGTGGAACAAACCATCAGTTGCTCATATGCAAGTCAGGGTGAAGCAAAAAAATTAAAACCAATCAACAAGAGCCGAAAGATGACCCTGAACATATCCAACCTGAATTTCAAGACCATCTTTAAAAAAGATTTGATGCATTAGACACTAATGTTCAAAGACCAGAAGAGTTATGGGATGACATCAAGAACATCATACAGGAAGAAAGCAAAAGGTCTTTAAAAAGATAGAAAAGAAAGAAAATACCAAAAATGGATGTCAGAAGAGACTCTGAAATTTGCTCAACAGTGTAGACAGACATGCTAAAGCAAATGGAAGAAATAAGGAAATAAAAGTGCTGAGATAAAAAATGGCAAAGGGCAGCTAGAGAAGACAAAGTCAAGTATTATAATGAAATATGCAAAGACCTGGAGTCAGAAAACCAAAAGGAAGAGCATGCTCAGCATTTCTCAAACTGAAAGAACTGAAGAAAAAAATTCAAGCTTTCATTTGCAATAGTGAAGGATTCTGCAGGCGAAATATTGAATGATGGCAAAAGCATCTAGGGAAATGGAAGGAATACAGAGTCACTGTACCAAAAAGATCAACAACTAATGGTAATAAATGAAGAAGTCCAAGCTGCACTGAAGGCACTGGCAAAAAAACAAAAACAAACCAAGGCTCCTGAAATTGATGGAATACAAATTGAAATCTTCCAAGAAACTGATGTAGCACTGGAGGTACTCATCCATCTATGGCTTGGCCTGGTAGATCAAGACAGCTACCAGACAAACCAAACAACCACATTTGTGCCCATTCCAAAAAGAAGTAACCCAATGGAATGCAAAAATCATCTAACAATATTATTAATAATGCAAGCAAAAATTTGCTGAAGAAAATTCAAAAGCAGCTGAAACAGTACATCAACAGAAAATTGCCATAAATTCAAGTTGGACTGAGAAGAGGACATGAAACTAGGAATGTCATTGGCTGAAAGCAGAGAATACCATAAAGATGTTCACTTGTGCTTTATTGACTATGAAAAGGCTCTAGACTGTATAGATTATGACAAACTATGAAAAGTATTACGGACAATGAGTATTCCAGAACACTTCATTGTACTCATGAGGAACCTGTACATAGATCAAGAGGCAGTTGTTTCAGCAAAACAAAGGGACACTGAATGGTTTTCAATTAGGAAAAGTGTGCACCAGTGTTGTATTCTTTCACCATACATATTCAGTCTGTATGCTGAGCAAATAATCCGACAAACTGGATTATGTGAAGAAGAATGTGGCATCAGGATTGGTGGAAGTGT